>NW_026897255.1:0-87500 GCF_033153095.1 Gastrolobium bilobum | reverse complement strand
AATAAGCCTTCTTTTTTATATGATTACAATTTTAAGTTAGTTCAATTAACACAAATTAAGCGCATCTATATATAATTAGGAAAAGAATCAACTTACATTAATGTAGGTTTAAAAAGCGATACCCAAATTATTAGCATTGATCCTAGTTACATCAAAAGGCCTCAATTTATAGGGGATTAATAACTCATGTGACTCCCTCAATCTACCGTCATTAGATGCAAGTAAGATTAATAATTATAAGGTTTAATTTTTCTATAGTTACTCCACAAAAGTTTGTTTATCACTTTTACATAAAAAGGAGTCGATCCCCTACAACACAGTTTGTGTAAATTTTTGTTGCTTATGTGCTCCTGAGAGTACAAAATGTGTGGCAGATAAAAACTTTAACAGGAATTTCATAAATATTTTTTTAACTATTTTTTTTTTATAAACCACAAGTATTCTTCACGGGAGGTAATCTTGTTCGGTGCTAAGGAGGATCAAACACATGCTCTCTTCTTCACTTGCTCAACTCTCATGTGCCAACTAAGTTACCATTATTTATTAGTTGTTTTTCCCTAACTATATATAACTAATAATATATGTTAATTTTTTTTTACTTATACGGGTGCAAATTGACTATTTTTCATATAGTTAATTAATTAGGTGAAAGATGACTAGTGTAAATGGCTGTTTATATCACATTCTTAGTTGATAGATTCCATAAATTTATATAATATTCCGCTATCAAAGAGTGCACAAGAATATATATATTTAAATATTTTATTCCTAATTTTTTTAAAATCATCGAATAAATAATCTAAAAATATCAAATCATAAGTACGCTATTATCAACTAATATTTATCCTTTTTTTTTTTTCATTTTTCCTCTCTCATCGCATTTTTCTTTCACTGCTTTGTTTTTAATTATTATTATTATTATTTACAGACATATGCAGTGGCTACTCGATAATATGAATTAAAATTTATATTCACTGAATTCAACATTTTAATTGTCTTGGATGAGCACTTCTAATTAACTTGATGTATACATTCACAAATATATATAGTCAATGCCATTATGCTTTGATCATTATATAATCACATCAAGAACGCAACTTACAAAGTCGAAAATTTCAAATTTCAATTAAAAAAAGATGATGGTATATTTCGTTCCTTCAAATATAAAAAAGTGCCACCAAGTTTGCTTAACATGTATAAAGTATGTACAAGTTCATGCTTGCATAATTATTTTTATTTGATTAAAGAAGATCATGGCAGTAGGTGCAACTCAACACATTAAGGGGCATGTTACTCGTCGTCTTTAATTGACTGGATAAATAATTGATTACACTAAATTATGCGAGTCTAGATTCATGTGCAAAATTGTCGTCTTTCAGAATAATTTAAAGTCAACAACATTATTATTATAATAAAAAGTTAACATCAGGTTTTCTCATTAGATTAGCACATCATCGGATGCTATATCTATATTGCTATATTCTTATAACACCAAATCCAAGTCGGTCCCGTTCGCTCATTTTCAAAGTGACATGTTTTAATTAATAATAAAAATAATCGACACTAGGTATCAAACGACATTTTGCAATCAAGTATTGGCTTAACCCCAAATCTCGCGAACAAGAAATTATATATTTTAATGTGTATAATAATAACAGAGGCTCGACTTGGCAATTAAAAAGAATAAATTAAAAGAACTTGATTATCAGGTTATCAACATCCATGAGCTCCAATAATTAAGGTAAAACTTCGATACTCTCTAAGCGGATTCACCTTAACAACTACCTTTGCTGTAATTATTTATGAATTGAAAAAACTTGTATGTATCGGACATAGAATACATATATGCTAATCACTTTCTTTTTGTTGTTCTAACATCTAAAAGAATTAGTAAGATATTCGTTCAAAAATTAAAATATAGGCACTTTTTATCATGTCTTTTCTATCTTGATTTTGAAAGATTGGGGGGATGGAAATACCAAATAACCTAAGATATTTTGTTATTTTCCTCTTTTGGATCAATCATTGAATATGTCCTTGAATTCTACATAGATTAGTATGCAATCTTGTTTTTATAATAAAAAGAAAAACACTACTTGGACCATTCTTTGGCAAAAGAAACATATAGAATCTTTTATATATATACACACCCAAAAAAAAGTACGGCACCATACTTCTATTCGTCAAAAAAAAAAAAAAAACTCAAGATTATTAAATTGATGCTAGTCATAAGGGAGTTCGTTATGATATATGATAATTCACTTAAAGAATAGATGGATTAACATTTAAATTTCTCCAGGTCTCAAATATTAAAGTGTGTAAAAGGTTTGGCAAAAAGCAGTTACATTTATCTGAAACATGCAAGGAAAGTGATATAATTAATAACGACAAAAGATTTTTTCTATTAAGTGGCATTAGTTACTAACGACAACATCACATGGCAAAAGCACATTTTGTTTTCTTTATTCGATTATCTTTAGTTTTGCCCCCTCTTGCGATCAAGAACACTTGCAACAAATATCTGAATTGGGATAATCACAAGATAATTGTGTAACAATTTCAAACGATTTTTTATTAGTAACCATGCATCTTTTTAAATCTGTAGAGCGGACATTATATCTTAACACAAAACCTTAAGTGCTAGTTTATGAGTCTTTTGCAATTATATGGTCCTCACTTGATTCAATTCTAATCAATGTGGGACTTCATTATTACTCATACTTGAATATTTTTAACATTCTCCCCTCAAGTGTAAGACCCAATATCATGCTCTATGCCCAAAACCCTTTTATAAAGGATTTTTCCACCGATTGATCGAATAATAAACCACAATAAGTGAATTGACACCATGTGTCAACCCAAAACATTAAAGCCCAATAGCATGCTCGTTGCCCAAAACCCGTTATAAACTACTAGAAAAAACCTGTTTAGTGATGAAATTTTAATAAAATTTCCCTCGCAAAATTCGTGGCTAATTCGATTTTCCTAGTAAATTCCATTGCAAACCTCGTTTACGAGAGAATCTGCAATTGAAAATAGTTACGAGGATGAAATTAGTGACGAAAATTTCATAGCAATTTCTTCGCTTAATAAATTTTTTCTAGTGATGATATTTTTTCACCAATGAGCCAAGCGATAAACCACAATAAATGAACTGACATCACATTTCAACCCAAAATATTAAGGCAGTAAGACTATATATAATTTCTTCGCACTTATATGATCATCACTTTGATCATCACTTGATACATTTCTAATCGATGTGAGATTTGAGATTTTGGAGAATTTATTATAGACCTAAGTTCAAGACTTATTCATGGTTTATTGTTTGAATTTAGTTCATTTTTTGTGTATTAGTGATCGATTATTTTTGCACTTTTCAAACAGATTTTTTGTTAAATAATATGAAATTTTCGAGAAAAAATACTCAAACATCAAACAAATCATTCTTTAATATTTTAGGATATCTGAAGGAAAAAATCCGACACATTGAAATAACTAATATAAGCGAGAGTGAGAGAGAAAGAACCGAGGTGCAAAAGTGCTTGTCCCCTTCATTTGACTTCACCGGTTTTGGCGCTTTTAATCGATAAGCAAAGGAAAGATGTGATATGCGCTCTTCAGAAAAAATGATGTATGAAATGACTATCAAGATCAAGCTTCCAATTCTTTCCTAATTCCGATCTTTTTTAAACCGTGACACAGATGTATAATAAATTTGTGTGCTTTTTTTTACTCTTTCACATGGTAAACTTGGATTGGGCAATTTTAATTGTCATGTCAATATGCTTTATATCTCACGCGCATAGTGAAAATGCAAAGACCAAAGAATTAAATGGTAGCCAGAAACATGTTGATGCTGGAATCGTAGGTAGCGTTCATTGTGCTTAATTTGATTGGCCCTTTGATAGCATGCAAAGAATTAACTTGCATTAGAGGTTATTTCTGAACTCTGAAGAGGTGGCCTTTAGAAAATGTGAAGTAGAGTAATAACTTATAAGCTGAAAGGTCATCAATATATAGCACGGTTCAGCCTATATAGCGAAAGGGCAGGGATACCTAGCTTTGTGAAACAAGGAAAACCAAATACATGGTGTAAATGTAACGATAAAGAGTAAACTTGTCAATTTAATATATGGTAAAATCATTTATGTAGCCGCTTTACGTAAAGCAACGACAGGTATATGGTTATGATTATTCACATTTAATGCTTTCATCCTTTGTATGATTATGATTCCACGTACAGCAGTTGCAGAAATGTAAACCTCATTTAATATATATATATATATATATATATATATATATATATATATATCTCGGAAAACAGTTTCTCCTTTAATAGGAGAGTTGTTTTCTCATGTCAGTGAGAGTTCGTTTTGCGTGCAATATTTTTTTTATTTTTTGTTTTTTGTTTATGGTGGGATCCATTAAAATTATGTGTGTGTAGGAGATTTTCTAACTTCATGTTAAATGAGAGATGTAAAGCCCTACATATATACATATATACATACATACATATATATATATATATGTATATATATAGAGGTAAGATCCTTTGACATCGGTGTCAAATTTAAAGTTTGACACCTCATCTGAGAGCCGTTAGATCAAAAAAGATCAACGACTCTTCTTTGTAAGCATGTGACACCATTGATCTTTTTTTATCTAATGGCTCTCAGATGAGGTGTCAAACTTCAAATTTGACACCGGTGTCAAAGAATCCTGCCTCATATATATATATATATAAGAAATAATTTTCTTATGTTGTAGGAAAATGATTATCCCATGTTGGAGAAACAGAACTACAAGTGAGACTCACAGATAAGAGGAGAGAGAAAAAAAAAAGAGGTGGGACCCAACCATCTTTTGTGTGTCTGTGTAGGAAAGTTGTTTCTCTCATGTAAAATGAGATAAGTATAACCCTATATATATATATATATATATGAGTTTTCTTTTTCTACAGTTAATGTAAATAACTTATCTACATTGAGCCCAAAATGACGTCGTTTTGAGGCAGAAATCAAAGTATTTTTGTAATTATAATTTATTTCAGGGTTATAATAGTCTTTTTCATTATAATTTTTTAATTTTTCAATTCAAAAAGACGTCATTTCTCACTGTAGAAATATTAAAGTTTATATATATATATATATATATATATATATATATATATATATATATATATATATATATATATATATATATATATAGTTGTAACAACTTGTAAAGAACTCCAAATAGACCATCCCGTTGACGAATACAGGCCAATCTTGGCCATCCTTTCGAAGAAAAGCCGGCTTTAATTACTACACCAATTAAAGGCCAACTTGTTAATAACATAGAAATATAGAATTAATATTCTAGTTTAACATTAAGAAATTAACTTCTCCCAAAAAATATATATTAAGAAATTAATAAATACACGTTCCTTGTTCCTTAAAAGAAAGACCTGCACTAATAAAATTGATTTGTCTAAATACACCGGCCTGTTCCAAGCATTCTCTGTGGTTCATATATATATATATATAGAAACCGGAATGTTGATTAAGCCAAAAATGAATGTTAACAGAAAACCATGGATACATTAATAGTGGACCACGTGGAGATAATGACCACATATTGTCGTTTTATTATAGCACAATAGCGAACTAGAGTGGTATTTATCTTCTCAACTTGCAGGTTCTTCACATTATTGGCTATCTGTTTGCACATGCATAGATAGGTTTGATATTTAATTCCATTCAATAATAAATTATGCTAAAGAATCAAGTCATTGGGAAATTTTTTGTTTACTTTAAAAAAAGAGTAATGCCCATCAATGATTATTCTTATCGGATACAAATGCATGTATGGAAGGAACATAAAAATGTAAGGTTCATTTAAACTTCATAAAATAAATAATTACTTATGATTAAGGAAGTTCTAGCATGGATATTATATATATTAAATCTCATAATTGATTACAAGCTTAATTTTTGTGCAAAGACTAGATATCCCTTTTTAATAAGTTCGGAACAGATGCTGGATATGAAATAAGCGTCTTGTGATTGTCACCCAACTGGGGGAACAGTGTATAAATTATATATGAGAGGTCCCAACAAAGAGACAGAGTAACTGTGGTGCAGTGTGTTTAGACTTTGGATCTTAAAACACAAAAATAGAGATATGACACTGAACAAATGCAAACGAATCTGGTAGATGGAAGCACGGACACGGACATGGAACACGACACGACACGTCGACACGTTAATTTTAGAAAATGTCATATTTTGACACGTTAGGACACGTTTTGATATTAAATAATTTTTTTAATATATATAATATAATTTATTTTTAATACATATAAGAGTCTATAATAAATCATATAACTAATCAAATATTTAAATTTCATAACATAAATATAAATATAAATAATTTTCGTACTTTGTTAGTTTTTCATGTCAAATTTCATAACCGAAAAAAATTAATTTATAAATTATTTTTTTTATATTTAGTTAACAAAATAAAATTAAGATTAAAAAAACATGTCCGAACATTGATCGCGTATCCTCAAATATTGACCACGTGTGGAACCGCTTCAATTCCTATTAACTTTCTGCTCCATCCAAATATGTAGAATATAATGCTATTCTTTGTCTTATGGTAATGAGAAGCTGCTTGGAAGAAGCAATTGTTTTGGACTTTTGGGTCTCCGTCTCATAATATCAATCAATTGGGTCCTAATAACTTCCTTTAAGTTTAAGGGAGGCCCATTCAATTCAACAAGTTAAACACAGATGCCTGTGTGTGCGTGCGTGCCCATGCGGGGCATCATGTGCTTGCCTAGGACTATCTGACATGCTGTGCGAGGGTGCCAAAATTTGACCAATCGGTCCAATCACTAAAAACTCTGTAATTTTTTATACCTTTCAAAAGTTAGCCACGTGATCACGTGCCGTTCGCGGGGCTCAAAATTCAAAGGCCATGTGATAAGTTTTAAATTTTAATTAATGACTTCTTATATTAATTATGGTATCATTTACTTACTATGATTTTGTCCCTTCCCACGCTAGCTACCATGTGGCACCTGGCTTCATAGTGCTTACGTGCACCGTAGTCCTCACTCTAGGTACTTTTGTGAAAGGAAAATGATTCTCGTATAGACAAATTATGCTCAGAACATTTAAATTTGATTACATGTTAAACATTAAGAAAATAAAGTCGATTTGAGTGATAAATGGATGATGCTTTTTCTATATAATTAACTTTATGTGAGATATTATAATAAGTATGTGTGCACATAACACAGCTTTATGTGAAAGTAGACCTTGATGAGGAGCTAGTGCAACTTGCGAGTATAAGAATGAGGAGTTAATAGTGCATGCAAATGAGTCAAAACGGAAAAGTTTAACCTCAATTTTTATTTTTTTTACACAGTCATGCATAGCAGTTGTATTATCCATGTTTCAAAAATTGAATAGAAAATTTAACTATTTGATTTAGCCCGCTAATTTAATAATTCAACTAAAGTTAAACTAAACCACAAAGTAAAGAATAATCAAACCAGAGACACAGCTAATTTATAGTTTAACCGGTTGAAATGGCTAATGCAATTCGAGTTTTACATCATGATTATTATCGTAACGTTCTTCCTGTCACCACCAATTTCAAGTGCTCTGAAACTGAGTCTAGTCCCCAAAGAAATCTGGTTTCTTCTCTTTTGCAATGCCCAAAACGAACCTTGTTTAATATGATTGTACAACTTTTGTTTTAGGTTTCTGATTCTGAGAAAATTTTGGAATATTTCGGTA
This sequence comes from Gastrolobium bilobum, assembly GCF_033153095.1. Classification (NCBI taxonomy): domain Eukaryota; kingdom Viridiplantae; phylum Streptophyta; class Magnoliopsida; order Fabales; family Fabaceae; genus Gastrolobium; species Gastrolobium bilobum. The sequence goes on along the minus strand of NW_026897255.1, from coordinate 79,710 downwards.
CTGCAGATCAGTGTTTTAAAACCCACCTCATTCCGGGGTTGACCCCGTCGGGTCACTGATCCCCTCTCTCTGAGAGTTCAAGTTAGTAGTTAAACTCTACTTGCACCTTGACCCCTCTAATCCCTGAAACCCCCCGTTGAACTCGTGACTCCCAGGTCAGAGGGTCATTGCATTTTTTTTAAAGAAAAATTATAACACGAAATGACATCGTTTGATGTGTAAAATAAACAAAAAACAAAACAAAACATAAAGTCGTTGCCTAGATTTAGAACTAGATCTAAAATCTGAATCATTTTTCTTCTTCTCATCTGATCTTCTCTTCCAGACCCAGATCTAGTCTTCCTGATCCAGTGATCTCCTCCACCGTGTGATGGTTCTTCTTTCACCACCATTAATTTGTCATGTCGTCGCATCTCTTCCATTATTCTCTATTGGGTAAGGGATCTCCTTTCATATACTGTTGTAAGTGCATGAAAAAGGACAAGAAGGGCCTCAGTTTGATGATATATCTTTTCATTAACTCCATTGGAATATGTGTTTTATACTTTGATAGTTTGATATTTTGATTAGCTTGTGAATATTGACTTGTGAATATAATTGGTTAAAGGCTTTAATGTTTCTACAGTGAATGTTGATAAGTTATCTACATTCGCTCCCAAAACGATATCGTTTTGAGTTGAAAAATTAAAATTATAATGAAAAAGATAATTACAAACCTGAAATAAATTATAATTATAAAAATACATTAATTTTCGCATTAAAACGTCGTCGTTTTAGGCTCAATGTAGATAAGTTATCTACATTGACTGCAGAAAAAGCGAACCCTTGGTTAAATCATGTTACTTATATTTCGAATATTTAATGATTGGTGCTTTGATTTTTTTTGAATTTTTCCTATAGAATATATTTTATATTTTTTTGATATATAAAACTAGGTCAGCAAAATGACCTTGTGACCCCCCCACAGTGGCGGAGCCAGCCTCCCAACCTAGCTAGGGTCAAGAAAAATTTAGCTAGTGCAAAAGAGACAGGTTATATTTACAAACTTTTTTGTTTACAAACTCTTACAAACTACACTATGTTCTCCCGGGAGAACACTGGGAGAACATAGAGTAATTCGTAAAAAAATTCAAAAAATTTGTAAACGAATCATTCCCTAGTGCAAAATACTAAAACATGAAAAATTATTCTACCATAGTTATTTAGCCACGTTTAAAACGTGGCTAATTAAAGAATTGCAGCTGGAGCTAAGGCCCCACCAACATTGTACGTGGCTCCGCCACTGCTCCAGTTGAACTCGTGATCCCTCGACCTCAGCCGAGTCAATGGCCGAGACGAATTTTTAAACACTTGTACAAACAACACCTAGAGAACTTTAGCAACAAATATATAGAATAGCATTGAAACTTTCAATTTAATAATAAATTTTGTAAATAAGTTATTCAACATTTGACTTTTAGCGCAATAGATTGTTTCGTTGATTTTTTTTCAAATCCTAGAAAACTGATTTCAACGGCAATCACTTTGAATCAGATAGATCAGCAAAAAATTGGAAAATTATGAGGTATTTTGAACTAATCTTCGTGACTAAATTGATGCAAATTGATTGAGATATAACAACCCCCAAGTCTGTCGCCCTTGAAAATTGAGCTAATTCTCCTATTGATTTTAATTTCTTTATGGACTAGTACTTATCAAGTTTGATATTTGGTTCACAATAAAAAATCCTTTATAATTACAAAAGCTTATTATTAGGCAACTAATCTTCCGGTAATGAGCCCTTTACCATTCTATTTTAACACATTACTTTTGAGATCTTGTGAAAGACTATCTTTTTGCACAAGCTATTAGAAATAAAGTTTTAAGCAAACTCTTAAATTGGTCACCCAAATTTAAAACGGGTTATTGTAAGAGAAAATTTTTATCTCCCACACACAAATAAAAGTATGGGGACCCATGTATACTCATATGTGAGAGAGAAATAAAAAATATATACTACAAACACTTTTGTGTGTAAAAAATAAATTTACCTCCAACAGCATGAAAGACAATAATGGATTTATTGTTTCTCCTGTCACAGAAAATAAAATTATCTTCTACGACCTCAAATTTGAGAGTTAGGAATTAATGAAGAATATTTTGGTAAAATTCATATAACAAGAATTTTTTTTTTTTACTAAAACATCCTTTATTAATCTTCCTAATCCTCAACACGAGATAATTTTGAAATTGCGATAGGAGAAACAATAAAACCATCAAACTTATCCTTTTATATTACTACAATTCTCCATAAGGATACATGTTATGATATAAAATTTTAATGGAATAATTGAATTATATAATCCTAATTTAAGAATTTATTCGAAAACTTTTAATATAAAAATTCGTCCAGTCATCTTGAACGAAACATTGACCTAAACCTTTAATAAATAGTAGAAATACACCAAATCAAACTATGATATGATAAACAATTAGTTAATGTAAACTGAGTCATATCAGTCAGTAGTTCTATTCTGATCTAATCTAAAAACAACTGACAATATTACTAAAAAAAAAAAAAAAAACTGACAATGAAATCACAAAAGGACAGAGTACTACTACAAAGAGATTCTCATATAAATATAGTGCACATAACTTGAGTATACCAAACCAATAAAATATTAAGACACTATTAATTCTTTTTCTTATAAAACCAAGATAGAGATCCTTACATAAATATAGTGTATTGATTATTTGTCAAAACCTTATTGGCTTAGTACACCCAATTCAGTGTATTACGTAAACACAAAAATCTCGTACAAAAAAGCACTCTTTGTTCTTTGGAGGGTATGAGCAATATAATACACAAGTGGCTCAATGGGCGTGTGGAGCTCATTGCTGAGTGTTGATGATCTCAATATCTTTGCAAATAAAAAATTAGGATAGAACGTGAATAATCAAGGTCTGAAACAGTTAGGATCAAAATCACTGCATAAATAGAATTTTGATGAATGAAGTCTGCATCAGTCTCACTTTTCAGCAAATCTACTTATAAACTCATCTAAATGCAATCCCATTTCATCACTACATTTTTCACAAAGATCCGGACATTTACTAGCTTCCATTGTTTTCTTAAGGACTCTTAACACTCACATTTACTACAAAATATGAACTATTATGTGCTTTATAGATATACCATGAAGCAACTGAACTCTAAGCTGCACATCTTGGTTGTAGTTATTAACATAAAAATCCATTTCTGGCAACTCGATAACTGACACGTGCACAATTGGAAGAAGTCAATTCTAGTCAAATCCTCAGGAGGTTGAGGCACTCATCAAAACATCTAATTTACAAGGGCTATGGGCCTGGTCTCAATAGACACACAATGTATGGTGCACAAATAGATAACCACAAGATACAAGGATCAATTAGACTACCTAACTATCAATTGGCTCAGCGGTAAGCAAAGCTTAACAGAGCTTACATCTAATTGAATTGGTTCACACATAGTTATCAAATGCGGATTGTGGCCTGATGCGGCCAACCCTCAAAACCGCTATAGCATTATTGCGGTTGCGGAAATAGCGGAAAAAATTATTTATTAAAAAAAAATTATATGTATATATATATGTGTGTGTTGTAACATAATAAATTATTAAAAAAATAATAACACCTAAAGAAAATACAAATAATAAATAATATATAAAGATAAATAATAATTTTTAAAAAAAAAATAAAGGCAGAGTTGACATGTTACCTCTTAGTAATAAGTGTCCAAACTTTAGCTATAGTTGTACTACCTTTAGTCTTAATTATACTTTACTGCTTTACCAGATTTATCTTAGTTACTTTAGTGTTTTACCTTAGTTACCTTTTAATGATGCATTCTTTTTTTTTTGGGATATAGAAATAGTTTTACCCACTGTTACTATAACCAAATTACTTGGTTACCGTGACTTGTGAATCACTTTTTTGACAAATGTACTTTTCTTTTCTTTGAATAAAAATAGATCAGAATCTCTTTCTCTCTCACTTTTTCTCTTTTTCTCCTTCGTTTGTTCTCTCTCTCTCTTACTATTTCTCTCACTTTTTCTCCTTTTCTCCGTCATCTGCTCTCACTCACTCTTTCTCTCACTCAAAGCTTTGCTTCTTCGTTCATGGCTTCCACATTGAACTTCAATACTATAAGAGAGAAGTAGAGAAGGGAAGAAACGAGCGCGATAAAGAAAGTAAGAGAGGCAGAAGAGAGACGCACAACAGAGAGGCAGAAAGAGAGAGTGGGTTAGGGTTAAAACCATAAAAAGACATTGTTGTGGCGAGATTTGGCCGCAAATGCGGACGCAATGGCCGCTATTGCGATCTGGTGCGGCGCGACGCGACGCGAATGGTTGCGGCGAAGCTCCGCAAAGCGCAACTGGCGCGGCTTGACTACTATGGGTTCACACATGTCTAAATATTTTCCCGCCAAATGATGCTAACCCCTCCAATTATTATCTTGTGACAATATTTACATCTAATTTTTCTGGCATCTTCGTCAACTGAAATACCAAATCATTTCTATTTTCAGGAGAAATCTTGTAAATTTTATAACCTCCATTGCGGACGGTAGAGATTGTTAGGGATGAAAATGTGTTAGGCAGCCTATCAAAGACCTATGATCCGGCCTACGTCATACTAGGCGTGGTCTAGTATATAAAGTAAAGTAGAACAGGCTCATGCCTTTAAAAGAGCCCATTTAGAAAACATGCCATAGGCCTACTTTTACAAGGCCCAACCTACAACCTTTATATTTTTTATTTTAATTAAAATAAAGTAAAATAATATAATTTATTAATTAATAAAATAATATTATTTTATTTATTTTTCTAATTCTTGATAGGTATTGAAGGCTTGATAGACTAATAAGCCTAGGTCAGGTCAAACCAAGATCAAAATATTTTACATAGACATATCCTATTTAGACCAAAACAAAAACATAGCCTCACTCAACTCATTTACACCCCTAGAGATAGCACTAAAACTGCCACCAGCACCCCATTGCCACCATCCCACTTGAAGACATTTTCAAAGCTGAATAACAAAATAGAAGCAAAAAGAAGATTGACGCAAAAAAGAGGAGGGACAGGCCATTGGCCAACAACAGAACAGAGCAAAGGCAAGGAACCTAACACAGAGGAGAGGCCAAGAGCAAGTACTGTGCACAAAAAAAAATAAAAAAATAGAACAAACAGTTGAATAGCTGAAGTGCAGAACATCTTCAAAGAGTAGATTGCTGAATAACAGAAACAAGGGAGCATTAAAAGAGTCCGAACCAGTGGTGGCTGACCAACCCAAACAGAAAATATCAGTGCTTGATTGGAGGAAAATTAGATGCAAATATTGTCACAAGATAATAACCAAAGGGGTTTAGCACTTTACCCATTGAAGTAACATTTGGAGGGAATACAAGAGGATGTTAGAGCTTGCAAATCTGTTAGTGATGAAGTGAAGAAAAAAATGTGGGAAATTGTATCCTTGTTGCAAGATAGATTAATCAAGAAATCAAGGACTGACGATGAATTTATAGCAGTTGGTAAAAAAAAGAAAAAGGAAAGAAGATGTTGAGAGCTCTCGAAATATTTCCAAAAAAGGCAAGTAACCACTCAATCCACTATCAATACCATTTTTATGAATTCGAGAGAGGAAGCATGACAAGAAATTGCTTCTTTTTTCTACAATAATATCATACACCATTCAATGTAGCAAGGAGAGATGAATCTATAAGATGTTTGAATTGATTGCAATTAGATTTAAGCTACCATCTTACCATGAATTTAAAGTGGAAGCAAAATTAAATTTGACAATGGAAACTATTAGAAGAAAAAGGGATGCACCATAAGTGACTTATGGGTGGACCGACAAAAGGAGGAGGAAAATAATAAACTTCTTAGTAAATTAGCCCTAAAGGTATCATGTTTTTAAAGTCTACTGATGCATCTTACACGCGAAAAACAGTTGACAAAATCTTTCAGACGATCAATGGCATTGTTGAGGAGGTTGGTGAAGAAAATATAATCGAGATTATGACGGGCAATGCAGCAAAATGTAAAGCTGTTGAAGAGATGCGGATGGAAAAGAATAAAAGGTTGTATTGAACAAGTGATTCCACTTGATTTGATGCAACCAAATGACTCAAACCATCGCGTAGTCATATACTTTTCTAAACAGATTTAAACATAAAAGTCTAACGAGAAATGTGGCAACATCCATTATCCCTAAACATTTTAACAACAACAACAATAATAGTAATAGTAATAAAATAAGGGGGACACTCATAATTAGCCCAATTGAGAGAGTATTTGTAATATTTCAAAAGGTAGGTTAGCTCTTTCAAATTAAACCCTTAAATAGGAGACATTTCAATGAACTAGTAAGAGTTACATAACATAAAACAAACTTGCAATTTCTCATTCTGACGACAACAGCCATCATTTCAAAATCAGCTTAGCTTCCTCCCAAACACAAAAGGCCAAACTTTGTTACACAGGCCGAAACCCAGAGAAAGAATCAATCAAAAATGGGAAATGAGAAAACAAAGCTTCATATATTACACATATTAAGCATTCAAAGCTTCATATATAATATAATATAACCAATTAAAACCATATTTTGAAGCTTATTGTTCTGCTTCAACATATCATTCCAACCAAAGAAAAAGAAAAAGTTGAGAGAAAGCATACCTCGCTACTTGTCTTTCACAATCTCCTTACTCACAAGTCAGAACCAGTTCGCCATTTTCTTCTTCTTCTTAACCTAAGTGCGGAAAGCATAGAATGAGCCCATTCTAAAGATTCAGGTGTGAGGCCCAATAGATAAGTTTCATCATTATCTCATAGGCCCATCTTCCTAATTAAAGTTCATTTGTAAATTTATGTTGATAACAATACAATAATAATTAAGGGAAATTATTCTCTCATTTAATATAAGAGAGTTATTTTATGCTATAGATACATCAATAAATGTGTTTTTTATTTATTTATTTTTTATTTTTTAACATATGGTGGGATCCACCATTTGTTGGGTCTATGACATGAGAGGAGTATCTCCTAGATGCTCCCAATAATTAATGATGATTTACCAATGTGAAAAGAACAATTAATGGAAATTCTCTAAAGTAGGAACACGTGTCTTTTCTTGTATTTCCGTGATAATTAGACAATAAACCAATCTTTAGAGATAAAATAAAATAAATAAGTTTCCTTTGTCATGTCTTTCTTATATTAAAAAAAATTGTGAAGAGTATACCAAAAAAAAAAAAAAAATTTGTGAAGATGCAATTTTAACCGATATGCAAATATTTTTACTGGTACTTCGTAAGGAAATTTTTCGGTTTTTCCTAATAATTCTATTTTTTAGTTGATCCTTTTTTTTTCGTTGGGTCTAGTGAATTATGAAATTTATTTTCTTGTAACCTCCTCCCTCTCTCTCTCTCTCTATATCTCTCATATATCAATTTTCAAAATTCAACAAAAAAATAAAAAATAAAACAAAATGAGTAAACCCCCTCCCTTACTATTAAAAATGATAAAATTGTTTACCGAAAAAAAAAATGATAAAAGTAGCTAAACAAAATGACTTCGAAGTTTTGCAAACATAACTTTTAACATTTCAGACTAACACAATCACTTTACCATGTTAGTATACTTGTGAGTAGTCGTGAGTTGTAACTATCTATATTTGCTACACTTTAGTGGTCCCCAATCGCGCAAATTAAAATGATGTTGATAGATTATCTTTGTTCTGTCAGGTTTATCATCTTCAGAAATAACAGTATACTTTCTTATTTTATTTTTTTTCCTTTTCCTTTTTTGTTCGTTCCAGATAAATCGTAATTGTATACCATGTAAATCATAGTAGTTAAAATCCCGATTTAAATCTACGATTTTACGATTTTTTTCAATCAAAACGATTTCATCAAAATTCCAAACGTTTTTACGATTTTTTACGATTTTTTTTTTGTTAGGATTTTACGTTTTACGATTTTTTATCTTCCTTCCGATTTTAGATAAAATCTCAATTTTAACTACCATGATGTAGGTGATAGATGTATGCACTCAAGTATAACTACGAGAGAAATATTGTACATGTATATAGCCAATGTACCAATCACTATGCATTAATAATGGGCGTGTAGCCAAAGAGTGTATGTGTGTGCACAATATTGCCAGCAATAGAGAATAAGTTTAAAGGTGTGTACATGTAGTCTTTAGCTTCTATTTATAGGATTTATCTTGCTGAGTTTGGGCTTTAGATACCTTCCAGGTTATTAACGTATTTGAAGCTATTGTTGAGATAAGAATCTTATCTCTTAGTACTCTAGTGGTTGAGTTGTTATAATATTCTCCTTAATCTTTTGTTGGAGAGGTTGTTAAGATAAGGATCCCGTCCATAACAGTTGCCCCACAGTCCTGTAGTTCGAGAGCTCGGGCTACAGTAATATAATGATAACCTCGGTTGTTCTGGGATCTGTAAGTTAACTAACGATTCCATAATACAACCAAGTATGCTAGCCGAGCTTGGCCTTGCTTTGGGTCGGAGTTTACTTAAAGTCCGCTTCAATTACGGCTTTTGTGTGGCCGCCCTTGATATGAGGGAAACGAAATTGAATCGATGTTAAGGCCTGAGAGAGTGTCACATCAACGTGACTTTACGTTTCTTCGTTACTTACATGACGGTTACGCTAACCCACATGTCATGTGTATATTGATGATTCGTTCTTCGAGGCATGCGAACCGCCCTTGCATTCTGTAGGCAATGATGAAGAGCATTAAATACGTAGTGGGGTTACTTTCCTACCCTTGGCTTTTCAGTTTCGCGTCCAGGGGTTTTTACACACTTACATTTGACACTATTTCAAATCTAGTCCGTTTCATCTTGTGCTTCCTGGGTTTTCTCTACATTTTTTATTCCTGTCAAAAATTCCCGTAGAAATTCTTGCACCCTGGTCATAATCTTTTCCCAACATCCAGGTATTTCTCAAACACTTTTCCCCTTTGTGCATTGTTTGTTAGTTCTTTTCTACTTTTGGCTTTCTATGTGTCATTTGAACGAATGAGAGTGGTTATGGGGTTCTTTTCTTTTGAGAACCCCTTATCTTTCCTTTATGGACTAAAATCCTGGGGAATTTCTTTTTAATCGTTGGTTTGCAGAAAGTGAATGCTTTTATGGGTTGAGATGAGTACATATGGACAAAATTCTGGCTCGAACCTTGGTCGAGATGGAGACAGCCAGGATCCCAAAGAAAAATAACTGATCCAAAAATAATCCAAAGGGATTTGTTTCGGGTTCTATGGAGAAGATTATATCGAGGAGACAAAACTACAATTGCTCCTCCGAAGCCACTGAGGTGGTGGAGGCAAAAGGAGGCTCGTTTCTTCTCAGCGAGGACGATTTCACATCTCTCCACCGGGCCAAGGTAGTATCTTATCACTGAGCCAAGGAAATATTAAGAAATATTTAACATCTCAGGTAGATGAATCTTCAAATCGAGGTTTGATTTCCTCTATCCTGACCTCGGTAAAAGAAGATTAACATGAATCTTCAATCCCTTTGATATAGAAAAGAATATGTATCCGAGATCTAGCGAAATTCCAGTTATGGACTTTCGTTTAAGTATAAGCCCATCTTGCCCAATTGAGATTTCAGACGAGTTTTCTAGCTCGTTTGATTCCACGTTCAATGTGTTAGAGCTCGGCTTGGCTCCAAGGAACTCAGGCGCATCTACTTACTATGTTGACTCCTAGCCTTCTTGTTCCATGTCACCTATGGCGAAGTCATTTAATGAGGACCTGGATGATTTTTCCTGGATTTTATAAGAGGTCTTGAAGAAGCGCTCTCGTATATTGGCCAAAGAGATTGTTGAGCTTCCAGTAGAGGACATTGCAGGAGTAGACCTCATACCAGCTGCTGCAGACGAGTCGGTGTGTGTGGGACGGGCTGATGTCGAGCCTCGCTTTTTCTTTTTCTATCGAGACTTGGTTACCAAGGTAGAAGTTCGATTTCCACTTTCAAAGTTCCAGATAGCCTTGTTACATCATCTTCAGGTTGGCGCAACTCAGCTCCATCCTAATTCATGGGTCTTTGTTCTTGTCTTCGAGCAAGTATGCACATATCTTTACATAACATGCACCGTCTCCCTATTATATTTTTTCAAAGTGTATATCTCTCGTACGGGGGTTTCGAACAAAAGGACAGAAAAAGTTGGGTTACCCTTCGTAGCGTGCCTGATCGTGATTTTTTTCGAGTGTTGACCCAATTCTTCAAACATTTCAAGGACCAATTTTTTAAGGTGGCGATTTATCCCGGCTGCCAGTCGTGGTTTGTGGAGGGGACACATCGAGATGGTAGGATACTGGTTAAGTTCCTAATTTACTGGTCACACCGTCATTACCTTAAGGAACCTCGGGAGTACTCAACCCCTGAATCATCACTTACCAATGCTGAGCAGCTAGTCATCAACATCATGATGGCGTACATTGAGGAGTATGCCATCTTCGACTTAAGTCGGATGGTGAATAAGTTCAGAGCCGATCTCCATGAAGAATTTGGTATGTTATCCCGACTTTACTGGGTATATTAGATCTTTCATTTGATTTATGATGATTTGCTATTTTTGCAGCCTATATGATGGGTTCTGACCACCACAAGTTTATCAAGAAGAGCTCGACCAAAGGAAAGTTGGTTAATACCGACTCTACCTGTGAGGTTTAGAAGAAAAGATGACTTTATCTCGCAAGAGGCAGTTCAACTGTCAGGGTCGTCATTGCTCCTCAAATCACTCCACTTCTACCTCCCTCTCCCAGCACTCCCTTCGCGGACACCATATTCTAAGAGCTTGGGTAGTTATAAAAGAGTAGAGTTTCAAACCTTCTTCGTGCCATCTTGAAGCTTCCTCCTCAGCTAGTGGGAAGTTCACCTTTTACTGCTGATGTGTTGGCTATTTTAACTCAGATGGAGAAAGATTCGTTAAAGACGACTTTCGTACTTCAATCTTTTAGGAACTCCATCTAAGCTTCGAGTCATCCAGCGCTTCTAGCTCGACACTTTCTATTAAGTTAGACGAACTCACCAATTCGAAGGCTGATCTAGAGGTTAACGTTCAGAATCTCGGCATAAAGCTTACCAAGGTCGAGGAGGATTTAAAAGTAGCGATCACCTCCGCTGAAGCATTGACCAGAGAGAAAGAAACTCATTTGAAAAATCTGGAGGAAAATGAGATTCAGCTTAAAAATGTTCAGGTTGATTTTGAGGAGGCCTGGGCTATAGTGGAAAGCGCGGTCATTCAATCCTTTGCCAACGCTATTGAGCAAGCTCGGGATTTAAACCCCGACCTTATTATTCACAGCATGGATGTTAGCTTTGGTGTAAAGGATGACTCCATTGTTCCTCGGACTCCAGATACAAGTGATGACGTTCCTGAAAAAGCCGCGACCAATACCTACAGGGAGAAGATTCAGATTGTGGTAATTAACTGAAGGGCCGAAATGCCAGTTTACCTTTGTACTTTTGATTGACATTTGGGAACTTTAGTCCCTCTTTTGGGTTTGTAAAGAAATTGTTACGTTTCCAGTTTTAAATTAGGTTTTCCTCATTTTATCTTCACTGCTCAATTATGTTCTCTTTATTTCGGCAATTATGATATTTGTAACATCCCGAACGCTGACGAGGGCAGGGAGTGATCGCCGGTGCAAAGAGGCACGGACAAGGAGCGGCTCCTGACAGGCTTCTAGCGGAGGGTTACATGCATGAATGAATCGAATCGACACCCGAAAGAGAGGGATTCCAAAGGCTGTGCAGGTATAAGGCTGCACAGTTTGGGATAGCTTATAAGAATTAATTGGTACTACATATGCTAACAAGATGCATCTGCTTTTTGGTAGCTCGGAACGGAAGAACTCCACAGTTAAGCGTGCTTGACTCGGTGCAATTCTGGGATGGGTGACCTCCTGTGAATTTTTCCGGAGAAGTGTGCGAGTGAAGGAAAAAAATATTGAAAAGTCTCGTGTTAGTATGTGGAGATAGTCATTGATTCTTGAAGCGGTCGGGCGTTACATTTTATGATATCAGAGCACTTTCTAGAGAAAAGCCTGTATGTATTATAATAACTTAGGATGTTTGTTGTGAGTATTGTCTGTGTGTTCTCTCTATTAGGTTTTGCTATGATGATGCATATGTGACCACACTGCGTGGGCCTGATCAACTCATTTCTTTGTGTAACTTGTGCAGTGTCATGGTACTACCTCGGAGGAACCGAGACACTAGCAGGGATCAACCTGATCCTGTCCTAGCTACATTGGCTGATATGTAGGCGGCTCGACTAGCCAACCAGGAGGCCATGAGAATGGAAAACCAGGCTATGCTGGACGCTGTTAGGGAGGCGAACAGGAAAGCCACTGAGGATGTATTGGAGGCGAACCGCCTGGCGAACATGACTATGATGAGGGTCATGTTGGAGGAGATGAGGGCTGATCCTGCTGTTGGTCAGTTCCCTCCGCCACCACCACCTCTATCGCCTCCACCTCCACCTAGTCTGCAGGACGAGAGCCAGAGCCATGTTGAGGGCACTGGTCATACTACTGGGGTGATGGAACCCTATGTGGAGCTTGCTGAGGATCGCGATGTGTTAGACCGCCGACTTAATGCTTTTCGCAAGCATAAGCCACCTTCCTTTGATGGGTCTTATGATCCAATTGTTGCGGCAAGATGGCTTCATGCAGTGTACTGATCCGCAGAAGCTGATGTTCGCCACATACATGCTGGAGGGTGATGCACATGAGTGGTGGATCAACACCTCTCATGCTTTTGAGATGCAGGGTCATGTTATGACATGGCCATTCTTCGAGGATTGCTTTCTGGGACGGTACTTCCCTTATGATGCGCAGGAGAGGAAGTAGGGGGAGTTCAGCTGGTTAGTGCAGGGCTCGTTGTCTGTTGACGAGTACCTGGAAAAGTTTAATGAGCTGGTGAAGTTTGCACACTTTCGGATGGCTATGCCTACTCTGACATTCTTAGCTGCTAAGTTCCGTAGGGGACTTATCGAGGAGATAACAGATCGCCTTGCGGGAGCGGCTTCGAGAGACTTTGGGACACTGGTGCAGCAGTGTCGGGACATCGAAGATGTCTGTATCACGAGTAAGGCCAAGAGGGCCAAGAACTCACCTTTTTCCTTAGATTTCTCCACACAAAGACTTGTAAACACTTTGTAGTTATCATTATGAGGAAGCTTGGTGATTTATTCTGAGTGTCAGCCTTGTGAGGGGCGTGTTTGTTGTTGTCCACCTTGTTTGAAGGATTGAACCTTGTTCTTACCATCTTTGAGGCCTCAAGGAGCTTTCTTGGTAGAAAAGAACCAAACTTTGAGGGTTAAATTCGTGGGCCTTTGAAGTCAGTATCTTGGTGTTGTTTTGAGTGCTCTAGGTCACTCTTATTTTTTAAGTTTTGGAGCCTTGGAGGTATGCATGATCACCTCTTTGTGTTTCAATGTTTTTAACTTGTTTAATCTATTAAAAAGAGAAACTTTAACCATTTGAGTAAAGGAATGTGTTTCTGAGTTCTTATGATGTTAACGAATATCTGTTTAGGGAGTCATTGAACTCCCAATCGCGTTTGGACCCCTAAAATGGGATTATGCAGATGACAGTTCGTATTTCTGCATTTTGAGGGATAAGTATTCGAATACTTTTCGGGTAATATTCGAATACTTGTCCTCTGGTAATCGGATACTCCTTGCTGGAGTATTGGGATACTTTTCTGGGAAGAAAAGTATTCAGATACCTTGAAGAAGTATTCGAATACTTAGAAGTATTCGAATACTTGGGTGTTGGTATTCGAATACCATGCGGTGTTCGAATACTTTAGTGAAAGTATTCGGATACTTTCTGGAGACAAGGAGTATTCGAATACTCATCGAGGAATATTCGAATACCTCCTGCAGAAACAACATAAAATGACTTAAATTGAGATGGAAAGCCTTAATCACTTAATGTAACCTTGGTAAATAGTTATTGATGATTATTCACTGTATAACAGATTGTAATTGTGTTGTTTGTGGGCTTGAGCTAGTGAGGACTCTTGTCTTGGATAGCTAGCTTGCAAGGTAAGCTTTCGTGTCATCGGTTTTGCCATTGTTGGTTCCACCATACCCCATGGGGGAATGGTTATATGCATGATGTGTTTTCATGTTTTGATGTTTGAAATGCTTGTGAACTGTTAAGTGCAAGGGCCTTTTAATATGTATGTGTTGTTCCATCTAGACGGTAAGCCTGAGTATGTGGCGTTATACAATATGGTGCTCCTGTGGGTGGGTGCAAGTGGCGTCTTGCACTAGTGTAGGTAATAGACGTATTTCTGCACTTCTTTGGCTAGTAGAATAGTATTGACACACATGACATGATTATCTGCTGCATTGCACTGGTTTTGGAACTTATATTGTTGAACTGTTTTAGAACTTATATTGCACATGTAAGTGAGCTTGGAGTGGAAGATCCTTGAGGACCCTTTGTCTTACTGAGATTTCTGTTTAGAGATCTCACCCCACGTTTGGGGCGCTTATTTCAAGTTCAGGTAACCCAGGGGTTGAGACCTCTAGCGGCAGGAGGCCAGAGCTTAGTTGATTGATGTTTATCTGCTTATGCTGACTGTGCTTGGATGCTGGTTTATATCTGTTGATATCATGCTTATAGCTTCATTTGATGTTATTGTTGAGACTCTGTTGGCTATGTCGTTTATTTGGTGAGCATGGGGATTATCCATGCCACATTGACTTGACTTTCTGATTTTAGGTCGTGAGTATTAATGTATCAGGATATTGTTCGGACTACGTGTTGTAGATCCGTGACTTAGATATTCACTTATTTATCTATTGAGGTATTTCAGTTAGCTGTCTTTTGCAATTTACATACATGCGATGTTTTTATGAAATTGATTAAGTTATCAACTTGGCTAAGTTAATGACGTCATAATTGAAAAGAAAAATATTTTCCGCATATTTAATTAAGCGTGGCTTAATACGATTACATGTTAACAAACCGGGTATACACAGGGTGTTATATTTTATGGTATCAGAGCAGGGCCTCTCATCCAGTACGGTGTGGTTCGAGGACGAACCAGGCGGAAGCTGGTGGGCATGTAACATCCCGAGCGCTGACGTGGGCAGAGAGTGATCGCCGGTGCAAAGAGGCACTGACAAGGAGCGGCTCGTGACAGGCTTCCAGCGGGGGGTTACATGCATGAATGATCGAATCGACACCCGAAAGAGAGAGATTCCAAAGGCTGTGCAGGTATAAGGCTGCACAGTTTAGGATAACTTATAGGAATTAATTGGTACTACCTGTGCTAACAAGATACATCTGCTTTTCGGTAGCCCGGATCAGAAGAACTCCACAGTTAAGCGTGCTTGACTTGGAGCAATTCTGAGATGAGTGACCTCCGAGAGTGAACCAAGATAAATTTCGATGTTATCTTCTCTTCCCTTACTCTTTTATTTTCCGCTACATATTACTCTTCTTTGATTCATTGTTCATGATAATATGAATCTATTTTAAGGATTTGAGAATTTTTGTTAATAGTTTAAAATCTCTCTTGCATGCTTTCTTGAAAAAAGGATTTTTAATTTTTCTTTATTATTTGCGAAATTTTTTAGCTTTGTGTTGTTATTTAGCCATTCTTTTTTTACACCAGGCTTCCAACAGCTTGTCCACATGTTCATTCAACGCCTGACGTCGATCCAGACCTATCTTCCTCTTCTTCTGGGATACCGATTTAGATTCGGGGTACATGGTAAGCTTTATGGCAACAAAAAGTTGGATCAATTCTCGGTATCTCGGATGCCTTCCAGGTGAACACATCACGATTCCCCTTAAGGACGAAAACAATCTGTTCCCATAGATTGGCTTTCATGCCCTTACCGATCTTTGTATATTGCTCATCTTTATCTCTGATAATCACGTTCTGCAATTCTCCTTCCGGTTCTAGCCTGTGAGTCTGCAACTCCTCCCTCGTGTCCAACTCGACCTTGATTTGGCCGGGACCTTTTCACCTTCTTAGATCCTTTGAGGGGGGATGATAAGCCGCCCTAGGTTACCTTGAGTGTTTCGTAATAACACTCTTTGGCCAAGTCGTTAATCGGGTTCTTATATATAGACTTGGATAAAGCTGACTCTCCATCTAGCCCAGAAATAATTAGGTGTAGGTAAACTGACTCAGCCAAATTTTGCACTTTGAGGGCAGCTTCTTTAAAGCGATCCAGGTATTTTCGCAATGACTCTCCTTCCTTCTGCCGAATTCAACCCAACGCATATGCCGACATTGGATGAGCCTTACTAGTGGCGAAGTTCAAACGAAAAGTGCCTGCAAGGTTCTCAAATGAATCAATTGAGTTCCTTGGCATCCTACTGATCCAAGTCATGGCTTGCCTCGTTAAAGTGGTTGCGAATATTCAGGCCATGATAGGACCGATTATCCCATTGAACAACATGTCCATTTTAAAAGCCTCTAAGTGAGCCTCGGGATCCTGACTGCAGTCATAAGGCAGCACCTAGGACTTCTTGATCCTCGACAGAATTTCCATTTTCATGAGTTTATTAGTGAATGAGCTATCGTTTTGTTCCTCATTATACTTAGGGTTGTCATTTGGTTTGGGTCCATTGTTGCCATCTCGGCCATTACCCTGACCTCCATTGTTGCCATGTGCTCTATCCTGCCTATCTCGGCCATCCTGTCCATTACCATTGTCTCGATTCTGGCCTTCAAGGCCGTTTCGGTTGTGGCTTCTGGTCATTTCGGGCTGGCCATGCTGGTTGTTCGTGTTTAGCTTTAGTAGCCTACCGTTGTTGCGCCAGGAACCTATTCTCCATTTCCTGCATCCTTTGAAGGATTGCATTGAGAGTTGTGTTAACAATGTGGTTATCAGTTTCGAGTTGTTCATCCCGGTGAGGTTGGTGCGCTTGATTTGTCGCTGGGTTGCCTCAGCTTCTAGCCGGGATAAAATCTGTCTCGGCTTCGCCTACATGAACTTCCACCAATATTGGATCTCTGCTAGCCTAAAGCTGATCAATGTAGGCTGCTGCTGCGACTGGGGCTGAGCGTTGCTATATGTACCACGAGTGTTTGTCATCGCGGAATGAGAATTGAAATTTACTGAATCCCCACAGACGACGCCAATGTTTGGTCCAGATAGACTGTAATTGTATACCACATAGGTGATAGATGTATGCGCTCAGAGATATCTATGAGAGAGATATCGTACGAGCATATAGCCAATGTACCAATCATTGCACACTAATAACGAACGTGTAGCTAAAGAGTGAGTATGTGTGCACAGTGTTGGTAGCAATAGAGAATAAGTTCAAAAGTGTATACCAGAGGTCTTTAACCTCTGTTTATGAGTTTACCTTGCTGAGTTTGGGCTTTAGATACCTTCCAGGTTATTAACATATTTGATGCTATTGTTGAGATAAGGATTTTATCTCTTAGTACTGTAATGGTTGAGTTGTTGTAATATTCTCCTTTATCTTCTGTTGGAGAGGTTGTTAAAATATGGATCCAATTCATAACACTATTTTTATACCAACCTTAATTACATTTTTGAAGTGAGTTGGCCCCCGAGTATCCCTATAAGTTTTAACTTTTTGAGCCGACTACGAGACTAATTTCGAGTCGAGACTTAGTCATAGTTAAATACCCGCGTACTTTTTGGGTGTAAATACATGGGGTCTAATTAATTAAAAAATTTGGACTTTTATTATATTTGGTTATTTAGCTAAGTCTAAAACATAAGTTCTAGCTATATAACTATATATTATTTAACCTTCACGCATTATTTCATGTAATATATATATATATATATATATATATATATATATATATATATATATATATATATATATATATATCGTGGCTCACTAGTTGAGATAATGAAAGGAATTAAGTCTTTGATTGTTGAAGTTAAATCAGAGCATTGCAAAAGTAATCTTCTACTTCTAATTAACTTCCTTGAGAAGTGGGATATGCAATTAATTATTTAATTGCAACCTTAACATGTTGAGCAGTGCAAGAGAACGATTAATCAATTGTGATTAAGAGCCCTCATGTCTGGGTACTAGGTGGCATGGACCAGCTGGACGACGCAAACAATGATACGAGAATGTAAGATAGGTGTTTCTTGGTTTGTTCGTAGACGAAGAAAGTTATGTCTAATTCCAAGAAATGTTTCTTTATTATACTATATGAGATATCTTTCATTGATTGTACTATATATCTGCACTGAAGTTACATGAAAAGGTTAAGAAGGGGTCGTAATTAAATACTCTTCGTCCCTTAAACGCGCATAATGAATTTTTATTCCCCTTTACTGAAGGATTTTCCTTGACAATAAAAAACAAACAGAATGAGAGAATTGATTAGAGAACAAGTCTGCTAGCATTGCGATCGTAATAAATTGATACAAATATAATTAAGCCTGTATATTTTAAGAAATTTGTTAACAAGTATTCTTAAAAGTTAAAACATTAGATGACAAAAATTTAAATATTTATTACAATAAAGGTTCAAAAAAGGTAAATAAAACACATAACATAAATTATTAACTACTCTTTAATTATTAATCAATATCATTAAGTCACTCATTGTCAACTCTTATATTTTAAAGGGTGGCAAGTTTGACTAGTGCGATTATTAGCCAAGACCTTAGTTTCATAGCATTGTAGCTTCTTAACTGAATCAACGATTTAAGAAAAACGCATTCGTTTAAATGGCACTAAACACAAGTACAATTTCACTGTTTAGTAATTTCTTAAAAAGTAGTTTTAAACAATTATGCCGTTGAATTATACCTAACAAACATGTTAGTCTTCCGCACCAAGTTATAAATTTTTATGATGCTAATTTATATATTATTGCCGTTTGTTTTGGGCCGAGCAGATTAAACAATTGGAGAGCAAGCCTTAGATATTTGAAGGCGTAGAAGCCGAAGCAAAGAGATTGTCTATAGCAGATACGGTAAACTAGTTGTGTGAGCTACAATAAAGTTATCACACAATTAATCATTATTATAATGTCAATCTTTACTATATATGATCCAAATACAGTCTTCAAAATATCAGTGATACATTCGATTGGAGTTTTAGGTCTTCATTTTGTCTCCCTCATATATATATATAAACCATATACCCCATCCCCTATTTAACCAAAAAAATTTCCTACAATTTGTTCCACATCAACTCCTCCATCACACATATCTATCTATCTTTTTATCTATCTATCTATCTTAAATGTCAGTTTCAATACCATGGCTGCAGGGATTGGACTTCTCTCCATGACCCAGATCCCAAATTTGTCACAATCCCAACAACACCATCAAAATCAAAATCAAAATCAACCTCAACCTCAACAAAACCCTAAATCCACCGGTTCATCATCGAATTGGATGTGGAATCCTAGGGATGAACAAAAAGAAGAAGACGAATCATGGGAAGTCAGAGCCTTTGCAGAAGACACTAGAAACATGATGGGAACCACTTGGCCTCCGAGGTCCTACACTTGCACCTTCTGTAGAAGGGAGTTCCGGTCAGCACAAGCTCTCGGTGGCCACATGAACGTGCACCGCCGTGACCGTGCACGCCTCCACCAACCACAGTACCCTGCTGCTTCACCCAACACAACAACAACAACAACAACAACCACTTCCTCTAATTACTCTCACTTCCCACCTCATCAGGAGCTTGTTGCTAATGGTGGATTGTGCCTCTTCTACCATTTGCCAAGCCCTAATACTCATAGTCACAGTGCTACACTGAATGCATGTGGTGAATCACCCTCCACTCTTCTCTCTGTCTCTTCCTACCCACAAAACAACATTATTATGATGATGCCAACTTGTTCACCTTCTTTTGATATGGCTAGAGCAGCTTCTTCAGCTGCAGGGATCAATGGTTTTTCTTCTTACTCTAGCAAAGGGGATGAACCTACGAACTCTTCCACCAACCGTGGCCAACACCATGAGGAACTTGATCTAGAGCTCCGCTTGGGGCATAGATCAACACCAACTTGAAAAAGGAATTATTTTCACAATTGGGTGCGTGTGAGGAAGATCAAAGTCCAAAGAGAACTGTAATTTGCTCTCTTTTTGCACCTACGAGAGTACTTTAATAATTTATTAATGTTTGAAACACCATGTTCAACTCTCATCATATACATATAGCTAAAGCTGACAGATATTTTGAGGGTTTTTTTTTTTTCTTCATTTCTTGGTTGATTGATTTTATATGTATATGATGTTTTGTGACTTAAGATGCATTCGGACGAGCAATTTGGGGGTTAGGAGATAGTGAAGGAGAGAAAGGAGAAGGCAGTGTAAATTCAAAGAAATGGAAAATGAAAGTTGGTGTTGGGAATTAGGAAATAGTTTATTAATGAAAGAAGATTAGGGTTTGGGTGAGACACTGATCGATGTTGTAGTGGAGTGTCGTTTTCCGTTTCAGAATTGTCTCAGTACGTATATGTCTGGCAGTGCATACATTTTACGGGGATTTCTTTTTCTAGGTATACATAACTAAATGGAGTAATATTGTCTTCACTGTTCACTCCTCTTCTTTACACAAAATTACAAGTATACCATTTTCAATTCCATATTTTTTATGTTTTATTATTTGTTTATCTGTTTCTCTTCTCGTAAGACTAATATACAGAAGGATTTATTTATAAGGATTCATAAAAACATTTGATAATGAAAAAATAAAACAAAAAATAAAATTTAATATATTGAAAATTCAAGCAATCTAGTAATATTGTATTTTTATTTATTGATTTTTTAATTTCATAACTAAGTGGCGTAAAGGCACTTATTAGAAAAATTAAATACAAATTTATAAAATGCCAGAGAAATCATTAAATATTAGTCCACAGAAAAGTTCATATCATCGATTGAAACGCAAAATTAATGATCTTTAGGAAAGTGTACCTTAATTTGGTGAACGTACTCGCCTATAGGTTTAACCTTTCTAATGGAAGTTCCAAGCAGTTAATTAACTGTTACAAAAATTTTTATGATGATGGAAATTCAAGTGCAAGTGACAAAATTTTACATAAAATAGAAATTGGCTAAGCAATTAATATATAAGTGAACCCATAAACTAACAATGTAAGATTTCTAGTGGTATCAGGTTCATATATTGTGGTTAGTGTAAATTGGTCCAGTGAGGGTAGGTCTTTCATATTTTAGATTCTCCCTGATCGTGTAATTATAAATAGTTATATCATAGCCAATGGTGATTGTCTGGGTGAGTATTTGGAGGTAGTGATTGATATTTGGGTTTGTGTCTCTTGGCTCATGTTATGGAGTCAAAACTAGAAGGGAATTTGATAATAATTCAAATATGAGTGATAAAGTCTCATATCGGACAAAAGATGACTAAACAAACATTTAAGTGAAAGAAGCAAAAAAAACCCATGCATTTAATGTCTTAAGGTCTTGTATTAGAGAATAATATAAATCATTAAAAAAGTTCTTATCCAAACACCCTAAGGTTTTGCGTTGAAATAGTTCTTTACATGGTATCACAACTTCAATGATCATAAGGTCACGAATTCAATCCTCACTTATGAAATTAAATAAGTATACAAAAAAAAAAAATTGGGTCAATACCTACTTTTCAAGCCTAAACAGCTCTTATGTAAAGGGGTATGTTAGAGAATAATATAAATCATTAAAAAGACCCCCACCAAACGTCTTAAGATTTTAGAATGAAATTATTCTTTACATCTTCTTGTGGTTGATATAACTTGACTCGTAGCTAGTTCTCCCCCATAATATTTGAAATATATAATCTTAAATGGTTTGCTTTAGCATATAGAAATCTACTTCTATAATTGATTTAACAAAATAAAACAAAATAAAATAAAGTTAGTTCAAACTACTTCTGTTATTGCCTTTCAATTCGCTATCTTTCTATGAAATAATGGCTATGTTATCCAGCATTTAAATTTTAATAACCTTAAATTTGATTTCTGAATTCCTCTATGTTGAAAGGATAGTGCAATATGACATAACAAAAAAAAGACATAGTACTAACTTGTATGTACCAGCTAACTCATCTAATGAAATTCTTTGTGATTATAAAAATTTGCAAGAACTTAGGACTTCACAAATCAACTATCTACAAAATAATAAATGTTTCATAACAAAAAAAGTGAAATAATTAAGTTTGAAGAAAGGTTACAAACCTCAATCTAATTAATGTGTTCACTAATTTAAACAAAACTACTATTGGGCTTCCTCCTTCAGTGTTAAGCCCAAGCTCATTGAGGGGTTTCCTAAAAATCCTAAACCCTAGATTTCATCTCCTCTATATATTCATTAGTTGTGGGTGGAGGCTAGGTTAGAAGATTATTGAGAGACTCTTGAGTGACACTTGAGAGATTTGTGAGTAAAGCTTTGAGCTTTGCATTTGAGAGCACCTCCAGAGAGAGTTTGAGTGAAACATCTCTAGGGAAATTTGATTATCACCATTGTTGAAGAGGTTGTGTGAGCCACCACATTGGTGAAGGTTGATTCTTTGTACCCATTATTATCATAGTGGACGTTTGAACTAGACTAGGTCCCGGGAATTTTTACTTCTTCATTGGAGAAGATTTTTCCATGTTAAAATCTACTTGTGTTCTCTTTCTCTCTCCCCTTTGTATTTTTGTTTTTTCAGCGCGCTGCCCGACCTGGTGAAGTTCAGGCCGAGTTAAGATTGCCGAGATCCGAGATCCAGGACCTTATTGATTAACTTTCACAAAAAGGCTTCTTAGCCGAGTTGAGGGAACCGAGTTCCCAACAGTTGTATCAGAGCTCGGGTTCGACGAGTTCTGAGGGAGACGAGATGGAGACCGGTGGCATAACCCAAGACGGTGATATGTTCAAGCTAACCGCAGACAATTTCATTTATTGGAGACTGATGATGGAAGATCATCTCTACTGCAAAGATTTACATGAGCCCATTATCCTTGATGAGAGATCGGCAAGCAAAACCGATAAAGAGTGGGAGATCCTGAGTCGTAAGGCGGTAGCTACAATCAGGAAATACATAGACAAACTCTTTGAGCACATGTCTGAGTTTACGAGTTGTGGACGAAGTTGGAGTCCATCATTCGGAAGAAGACTCCTAAGAACAAAGCACACCTGTTTAGCCGACTTATGAAACTCGAATACAAGGACGACATGAGCATGATTGAACACTTCAACACCTACAAAGGTATAGTTAATCAGCTGTCAAAAGCCGAGATGAAAATTGATGACGAGATGCAACCTTTGATGCTATTTAGCTCGCTGCCAGAAAACTGGGATACTCTGGTGGTGACTTTGAGTAATTCGACTCCAGAAGGAAAATTGAAGATGGATGTTGTAACAGATATTCTCCTGAACGAAGAAGCCAAGAGAAGAGAACGAGGTGTTTCCAGCATGTCTGAGGCCAACATTGCTGAGAACAGAGGGAAATATGACTTCTGGGGTAGAAGTAAGAGTCGGGGTCGAGATCGTGACAGACGAGAAAGTCCAAAGGCCGGTCTAGGACAAAATATGAGTTGAAGTGCTTCTATTATGGGAAGCCAGAGTGAAGGACTCTGCAGAATGACGAGAAGAATGGCTTTGTGAATCCGGATCAAATTATTCCCAAGAAGAGGGAAGACAAGAGCACCACTGCGGTGGCTGCTAGCTCGGATGCTGTGATATTCCTCCTTGGTGAGGATAACTTTTTGAATGTTGCATATTATGACTGCACATGGATTGTTGACTCTGGTGCCTCCTTCCACGTTACTCCACACAAAGGTTTTTTCTCCTCTTACCGAGGTGGTGATTTTGGAGTCATGAAAATGGGAAATCAAGTGACGAGAAAGATTGTTGGTGTCAGTGATGTGACCCTAACCACAGATGTTGGGTGCCGACTTGTGTTGAAAGTTGTAAGGCATGTTCCTGACATGCGATTGAACCTAATCTCTGTAGGCAAGCTTGATGATGCCGGGTTAGTGAACCACTTCGATAGTAGTAAATGGAAGGTGGCCAAGGGAAACTTGGTTGTTGCCCGAGGTAAGAAGGAAAGCTCCTTGTATATGATGCAAGGAAAGATAAATGGTGGAGAAGTCAATTCTGTTTGAGATGGACATAGCTTGAAGTTGTGGCACAAACGCCTCGGCCATATGAGCGTGAAAGAGCTCCAAATCCTGAACAAGAAAGGATTATTGACCGAGTTGAAAGGTCAAGTGTTGGAGAGTTGCATGCACTGCCTAGCTGAAAAAGCAGCACCGAGTTTCTTTCATGAAACCAGATCAACCCAGAAGACGCAGGTATATTCTTGACCTCGTCCATAATGATGTATGCTCCATGTCAAAGAGATCCCTTGGAGGAGCTCAGTACTTTGGTTCATTCATTGATGACCACTCCCGCAAAGTGTGGGTTTATTTATTGAATTCTAAAGACCAGGTACTCCAATCCTTTAAAGAGTTTCATACTATGGTTGAAAGGGAGACTGGCAAGAAATTAAAGGTGGTTCAATCTGACAATGGTGGTGAGTTTTGCGGCTTATTTGATGCATACTGCAGAGCAGCTGAGATCCAACTTGAGAAGGTGCCCTCCAAGACTCCACAGTTGAATGGACTGGCTGAGAGAATGAACTAGACTATTGAAGAGAAGGTCCGACGTATGCTATCCAATACCGAATTGCAGAAATCATTCTGGGGAGAAGCCGTCAGAACTTCTGTTGACCTGATCAACCTCTCACAATCACGACCACTTGAAGGAGAAATCCCAGAAGAAGTATGGACAGGTCGGAAAGTGGCCTATAATCAATTGAAGATATTTGGATGCCGAGCTTTCGTGCATATCCCTAAAGATGAAAGGAAAAACTCGATGAAAGGACTAAAAAATGCATTTATCTTGGTTCGCTGAGATGTGAGTTCACGTTCCGACTTTGGGATCCAATCAATAAGAAGATAGTGAGAAGCCGATATGTGATCTTTCATGAAGATGAGACCATTCTAGACATCTCGAAGCCCAAAGTTCGGGTTACTATCAGACGTGAAGAATCCATCCATCCTTTCCGAGCTTAAGCAGAGGGAGTAAATCAAGAGAATGAAGAAAATGATGACCAGCAACAAGCTGATGATGACCAAGATACTGAGGTCCAAGTTGATGATGAGATCCGGGATGAGAATGATGAACCAGGTTCTCAAGTTAAAGAACACTCGAGATATCCAACTCGAGAAAGAAGACCCTCTACAAGGTACCCACTTGATGAATACACCGTTGTTGCTGAAGATGGTGAGCCTTAGAGTTACAATAAGGCTGTGACGAGCTTAGAGAAAGAAGAATGGGAAAAGGCAATGCAAGACGAGATGAAGTCTCTGCACAAAAATCAGACTTATGAGCTAACCGAGTTGCTTGAAGGAAGACGAACTCTAAAAACTAAATGGGTCTACAAGATTAAGAATGAAGAGAACGAGTAGAACCCGAGATACAAAGCCCAGATTGTAGTGAAAGGCTGCAATCAGGAGTAGACTTTGAGGAGATTTTTTCTCCTTTGGTGAAAATGACCTTGGTACGAACCGTGTTAGCCATGGCGACTTCGATGGACCTCGAGGTAGAAAAAATGGACGTGAAGACGACATTTCTTCACGGTGATATAGAAGAGGAGATATATATGGACCAACCTAAGGGATTCCAAGCTCCAGAACAAGAAGACTTGGTATGTCGGTTGAAGAAGAGCCTCTATGGCTTAAAGCAAGCACCGCGACAGTGGTACAAGAAGTTTGAATCATTTATGACTGATCTCAAGTTTGAGAAGATACAGGCCGACCACTGCGTATTTGTGAAGAGGTATGAGGCAAGAGATTTTCTAATTTTGTTGTTATATGTTGATGATATGCTTATTGTAGGGAAAGACAAATCGAGGATAGTCACCCTGAAGAAGGTGTTGAGCTCGTCCTTCGCAATGAAGGACCTCGGCCCTGCAAAGAAGATACTCAGAATCAAGATTATCCGAGATAGACAAAAGAAGCTACTGTGACTGAGCCAAGAGAAGTATATTGAGAAGATTCTGAAGAGATTCAGCATGGGCAAAGCCAAAACAATGAGCACCCCCTTAGCCGGAGACATAAAGCTGAACCAGAAGCAATGTCCGAGATCTGATGAAGACAAAGACGAGATGCTGAAGATCTCGTACCAATCCATTGTCGGAAGCTTGATGTATGCAACGATTTTCACTAGACTCAACTTGGCATATGCTGTTGGAATGATGAGCCGGTATCTCTTAAACCCCGACAAAGAGCACTGAGAAGTAGTGAAGTGGATCTTCAGGTACCTTCGAGGTACGACCAACTTATGCCTCCGTTTTGGAGAAGGTACAACCGAGTTGCAAGGCTAATTGGATGCTGATTTAGGGGGAGCCGCCGACTCAAGGAAGTCAACTACAGGGTACTTGATGACTTTTGCAGGAGGAACTATCTCTTGGCAATCAAGACTACAGAAGTGTGTGGCACTTTCGACGGCCGAGGTCGAGTACATAGCCGCGACTGAGGCAAGCAAAGAAATGTTGTGGATGGAAGTTTCTCTCTGAACTCGGCTATAATCAAGACAAGTACTAGCTGGGATGTGACAATGAAAGTGTAATTCATCTTGCAAAGAATTCGACCTTCTCGCACTAAGCACATTGATATGAGGTATCATTGGATCTGGGATGTGATGGAAATTGGAGACCTCAAACTCGTCAAAGTGCACATTGACCAAAATTGTTCCGACATGATGATGAAGCCGGTTCCTACAAGAAAATTTGAAGACTGCTGTGAAAGAGGTGGGTTGATGCTGAAGCCGACGCATTAAATTCGGAGGGGGAGATTTGTTGGGCTTCGTTCAATGCCCAAGTCCAAACCCTAAACCCTAGATTTCATCTCCTTTATATATTCATTAGTTGTGGGTGGAGGCTAGGTTAGAAGATTATTGAGAGACTCTTGAGTGACACTTGAGAGGTTTGTGAGTAAAGCTTTGAGCTTTGCATTTGAGAGCACCTCTAGAGAGAGTTTGAGTGAAAATCTCTAGGAAAATTTGATTATCACCATTGTTGGAGAGGTTGTGTGAGCCACCACATTGGTGAAGGTTGATTCTTTGTACCCATTATTATCATAGTGGACGTTTGAACTGGACTAGGTCCCTTGAGTTTTTACTTCTTCATTGGAGAATACTTTCCCACATTAAAATCTGCTTATGTTCTCTTTCTCTCTCTTCCCTTTGTATTTTTGTTTTTCTGTTGCGCTGCCCGACTTGGTGAAGTTCAAGCCGAGTTAAGTTTGCCGAGATCCGAGATCCAGGATCTTGTTAATTGACTTTCGTAAAAAGGCTTCTTAGCCGAGTTGAGGGAACCGAGTTCCCAACAACTACGACATATATGTGTAGTCCTTACTCATAAAATGACTTGTGCAAACATATGAAAATTAGATATATTATTATATTGAAATTTTGGCCACTGTACTGGGAGAATTGTTTTTCTTGCATTGGGGAGTAAGTGATATTTTCTGTTTCAAATAACTTAATAGTTATATCTGGTTAATCTTTATCTACTTTAAGACTTGAATTCACATTTTCGAAATGCACTAATACATGTATGCGCATCTTACTAGTTGGCTATAAGTTATGAACATATGATATGACGAGATATCCATGATAAAGGATTAATAAGGCTTAAATTTCAAAGAAAGACATGGCACTAACTTGCTGCTAATATTTAACAACCAATGTTCAATTCTCCCATTAACAAAAATCGACATTGCATTGTTGGGCCTCCTCCTTCAATGCTAAGCCCAAGCCCATTGAGGGGTTTCCTAAAAACCCTAAACCTTAAACCTTAAATTTTATCTCCTTTATTTCTAGGTGAGTTTGATTATCACTATTGTTGGAGAGGTTGAGTTAACCACCACTTTGTTGAATCTTTGATTCTTTGTACCCATTATTTTCATAGTGGATGTTTGAACTGGACTAGGTCCTATGTGTTTTTTTACTTCTTCATTGGTGAAGGTTTTATCACGTTAAAATCTGCTTGTGTTCTCTTTCTCTCTCTCCCTTTTATATTTTTTTTTTCTGCTGCGCTGCCCGACCTGGTAAAGTTAAGGCCGAGGTAAGATTGCTGAGATCCGAGATCCAGGATCTTTTTGATTGACTTCCACAAAAGGGTTTGTTGAGTGGTTTGCTGATGGTGGAAAAATATAAGTTCTGATAGGGGGCGTTCTTCTGTTCTTACAGAACACAGATTCGTCCCTCAGTTCTAACACAAGTGCGCAAGTGCACGCATCAAGTAATAAAGGGAGTATTAATGCCCAAATTATCGTTCCCACGAGGATAGAGTGCTAATTATTGTTTTATCACTATTTATAAAGAGTGAAAGTGAGAAGAAAAGTTAGTAAATGAACTGTCTGGTCAAACATTCCCTACTGTCTTGACAACGTTCCTCAGGAACAGTAGGTTCAACCTGATGGCAAACAGTTGCTCGCTGCGTTATGTATGTGGTCCTTCCTGTTTAGAAGAATGTGAGATAACAATCATTTGAGTTTTTATAGGTAATAAATAAAATAAAATAAAATTACTAAAACAGAAATAACTATAATCAAGAGACAACAGGGTGGTGGTTAAAACAATTTAACAGAAGGAACAGAGTCACTGCTTCACTCTTAAAGGGGCTGTTTTCTCTGCTCAAGACTTAGCACCTTTTGGCTTTGTCCCAGTTTCTTTGCCTGCCAACTCTGATTCCTCAGCTCATGGTCTAGATGGCTCACAAGTTTCCATATTCCTATGGCTCCCTTGACTCCAACAGATACTTAGTTCAGAACCTTAAAATAGACGAGTTGGCCCTTTATTCCTAAGGTGACTAGTAGCGTTTTTGCCATGACATCTACCTTCCCCCAATGGATAAGCTGTCTGAAATCCCTTCCTTATGGAAGTTCCTTTCTCAGTATGTACCTAATTTCCATTGGCGCACAATGAATATAGCTTACTCAGCCAAAGAAATACAAAAAGCTTCGGTCAAGAGTTTTGAAAACAGTTCTTTAAGAGTTTCACAGTTTACCCTTTCCACAGATAGTTCAGCTCATGGCTGATAGTTTAAACATAATTATTCTCAACTGAGATCACATAGACCCGAGATTCAGTCAAGAGATAACGATTGGAATGAAGAGAAAAACACTTATATTAATTTAAAAGACAGTTTCCAAAAAGAAACATAAAATGGAGAAAGATGGGTATTTGCTTGTGAGGAGTCTTGATGGTTGTTTACAGAGAAGGGAAGAGGGGTTGTCGCTTAACTATAATTACAACTGAAAATTAAACTAAGTTACTAACTACTACTAAGTGATCTCTTCCTTTCGGACTGCAAACCCTCCAGGATTCGATGATGTTTTTGTGTGAGGGATGTCCTATTTATAGCTGGAAGAGGAATGACAAGACTGTAATTCCCTTGAAGCTAGTTGCTTGAATGAGGGGACAGGACAGTGGTAGCAGAGTGTGAAGCTTGCGTGAATTGCTGAATGGAATAGGGTTTGGTGATGATTAGCCGTTGTTTGCAGGCCTTCCCATGTTTTGCTTCTGTTTTCAGCCAATGAGAACTCTTGATTCCCTGCTCTTCACGTTTCCAGCTGCTCAGTTGGTGCACCGCCTTGCTTTTTAGAAGTCTTTAACTCTACGTTACCTGCAAAGTGTACAGAAGCATTAAATGAATGAAGCAGGTGCATTAAATGCGTCTCAGTCCGTTCCTCTTTTAATATATTTTAAAGGAATACGTTACCATCCGTTCCCCCACTGTGTTTTTGTCACAAATGTGTAAAACAAGTGATTTTCATGCTGAAGTTGCTCATCAGATGAGGGAACGTATGGTATTTTGCCATCAAAATGGGCTTAGATGGGAACAAATTTACGTCCCATCAAACACCCCAAAACTAAACTGTTGGTTGTCCTCAAACAACTCAGAAATATTGTATTAGTCTGCCCAATTTAAAAGAATAGCATAACAAAAAGGAACTTGAGCCAGCGAGTAAGCATGAACTTTTTCAGAAAATGAACTACTCTTCATAGTAAACAGCAAGAGGATTCTGCCCCCAGAAAAGAGAAGGTTGCTGATCTTTTGTCTCACTGTCACTCATAGGTTGGTGTTTGCTCTGTCCATTCCTGGATGTGATTCTTCAGAACTTGCCTTTTCTGTTGCGTTCCTATGAAGTACAACTGTTTTTCGTTCCAAGGAATCTTTGATGGGTAAGTATATGGGAATGTGGAAGAAGTGGTGGTCTGATTTGTGGGACCAAGGAACGTTTAGCTTCTGTGTCTTTGAACTTGGACTTTTTCTGTTTTTGAGGGAACACCTTTTCTTGAACCTTTTTCCCCCTTTGGAGGAAGGTTTTCTGGTTTTTCTTGAATTCTTTTGAATGGTTGTTCCCCTTTTTTTCTTTGTTTCTCTTTTGTCCTTTTTTTTGGTTCATTGTTGAGTACGTTCCTTGTTCTTTTTTATTGACCAGATGGTGTATGATGGAAGTGAGGTGAATATGTGATTCTGTTTTGATCCTTGGCAGCAGAATTCATCTGTCTTCAGGAGTACTTACAGCATTAAGGAAAGCTGAGAAGTTTCATTGTGATTACACCTCATGAACGCTCTCAGAAGTAGGTGTTTGGCATTTTTCATTCCTTACCAGTTTGAGTTCACACAGATCAGCTTCTTTCAAAAATCTGAGGATTAAATTCCATGCACTGTTTCTATTTTCAAGTACTCAGAGAAAGAACAAGCATAATTAGTCAGTGACTTTGTGTTTCATGTATGTTAGTTAATCCAAAAGAATTGGGCAGTCTTAATACTACAACTGAAATGCATGTATATACCAAACAGTTTGATCAAAAAAAGTCTTTTCTATTTCAAAAAAGATTAATTACAAGGGAACGAAAAGAAAAAGAAATTAAAAAAGAACTGAAAACAAACTAAGCTAAGATAAATAGGAGGGTTTCTCCTTTTCATTGTGGAGGTCTCCTGTCCCAAGGGTTCCTTTTTGCAGCTTCAGCTTCCTTGGCTTCATCAATCTCCTCCTGTGTCAATGGTCTCCTCCTGAGCAGATCTTGCAATCTGCGGACTTCATTTATAGGGAGCCATTTCTCAGCATCCTTGAGTAGATCGCTGATGATTGCGACCAGGGAGTTGATGGTGGATCTCATCATGGTTCTGCCAGTGTGGCAGTGGATGACTTGTTTTTCAACATCCAGCAGTCTCGTTTCCAACTCATAGATTCTCTTCTCTAGATATGTTCCAAAGGCCCTGATGGCTTCTTTGGTTTCCTTACGTTCTTCAGCTTGTTTGGAGACGAGCTTGTTGAGTAAGAGCTCTGCTGTGTGGTTGCGCAGAGAGTTGGAATGGATTAGGGAGTTAGCTGCTTTAGCAATTTCTCCTTGGACTGCTTGGAGTGTTGATTATAGGATGCAACACTGGCTTCCTTGATGGCTGCTTTTATGGTGTTGAGCTGTTGTTCTCTCTCCTCCTTCTACTGTTCCTAAAAGGTGTTGAAGGCAAAGGAGAGTTGTGCCAGTCCGTCCCTTAGAGCCTTCAGCTCTGCATTGGTGCTTGTCATGTCAAGTTGGGGGACAGATTTCTTTGCTGGTAGCCGTTTTTCTAACTTCTCTCCCAGCATTTCAAAGATTTCAGCAATCCCAATTTGTGATTTTCTTCTAGCTGCGATGGGGATTGCTGCAGTAGGGGGGAAGTAGGTTGCTTCTTCTGCTGGTTATTGCCAGTAGCAGAAGGTATGACAGGTGTCGTGCTGGGTTCATATACTGGTGGTCTGGATGATGAGGGCATGGTCACAGCTTGTTTCTCCATCAATGGAGGAGTTTCCATCCCTTCTTCTTCTGCCAAAGCGCTGGCAAAAGCTTCGTCCCCAGATGTATCGGGACGAATGACAGGAAATGACAAAGGGCCCCCCAGATTGATCTGCCTGGGGATTGTTGTCTTTGCTTTCTTCTTAGGGGGTTCTATGAGAATCCCCTTTCCTTTGTTGTAACACCCCGTATATATTCGGTAGGGTTATCATTACATCGTATTAAGCGGTGCTTAATTAAAAATACGGAATATTCTTTTTCTTTTCAATTATGACGTCATTATCAATTACCATCTTGATTACTTAATCATTTTCATAAAATATCGTCTGTATGTAAATTGCAATAAGACATCTACTGAAATACCTCAATATATAAATAAGTGTGTATCTAAAATCACGGATCTACAACTCGTAGTCCGGACTGTATCCTGATACATTATTATAACTTCAAATAAAACAAGACATAAACAATACTATGTGTCATGGACAATCCCCATGCTCACCAAATAAACCGCGTAAACAACAAGTCTCAACATAAAACTCCATAACATAGATTGAAGCTATAAGCATATAAGCAGCATGCAAATCCAGCATCCAACATGTCAGCATAAATAACAGCAAATCTAACTCAGCTCCGGCCTCCTGCCGCCTGAGGTCTCAACATTACCTGACCCTGAAATAAGAATTCCCCAAACGTGGGGTGAGATCTCTAAACAAGAAATCTCAGTAAGACAAGGGGTCCTCAAGGATCTTCCACCCCAAGCTCACTTACATGTGCAATATAAGTTCTAAAAGCAGTAATATCATTATCAGTTCCAAAACTATGTAGTGCAACAGATATCTATGGCATGTGTGTAATCACTATCTACTGGCCAGAGAAATGTAGGAATATGTTTATTCCCTACATGTAGTACAAGGAACACCGCTTGCACCTCACCCACAGCCTCACCCTATTGTATATTCTACATACTCAGGCTTACCGTATAGGTGGAACACCTATATGCATATCAACAAGGCACTAACATACAATAGCTCAATAGCATTTCCAAAACATCAAAAACATGTAACACAACATGCATATACCATACCCCCATGGGACATGGTGGAACCACAACATGACTAAACCGAGGACACGAAAGCTTACCTTGCAAGCTAACTATCCAAAGAAAGAGTCCACACTAGCTCAAAGCCCGCAAACAATACAATCACAATATGTTTATACAGTAAGTAATCATCAATAACCATCTATCAAGGTTACATTAAGTGATTAATGCTTTCCATCTCATTATAAGTCATTTTATGCATTTTCTGCAGGAGGTATTCGAATACTCCTCGATGAGTATTCGAATACTCCCTGTCTCCAGAAAGTATTGGATTGCTTCCATTAAAGTATTCGAATACTCACAAGTATCCGAAGATTTTTCCCCCCAGTATCCGAATACCAAACCTTACTGTATTCGAATACTTTCCAGTATTCGAATATTTCTTCAAAGGTATACGAATACTTCTCTTCCCAAAAAAGTATTCCAATACTCCTGCAATGAGTATTCGACTACCTGATGAACAAGTATTCGAATACTACACGAAAAGTATTCGAATACTTCTTCAACAGAATGCAGAAATTCGAGCCAACTTCTGCATAATCCCAAATTTAAAGGTCCAAAAGCGATTGGAAGTCCAATGACTCCCTAAACAGATAATCACCAACATGTTATGAACCCAAAAACACATTCTTTTACTAAAATGGTTAAAGTTCCTATTTTTAATAGATTAAACAAGCTTAAGACTCCAAAATGACAAAGAGTGATCATGGTATACCTCCAAGAGGTTAAAACTC
This sequence comes from Gastrolobium bilobum, assembly GCF_033153095.1. NCBI lineage: Eukaryota > Viridiplantae > Streptophyta > Magnoliopsida > Fabales > Fabaceae > Gastrolobium > Gastrolobium bilobum. The sequence continues at coordinate 45,992 of NW_026897255.1, read as the reverse complement.
AGAAAAGACTCCTCCTTGGAGCTTCCAACAAGGCACACAGGTTCTGACTTCCAAACACCACGAATTTAACACCACAAGATGATGTCTTTCCCCACAAACTCACAACTTGGAACTCAAGAATGCCACTACCAAGTGACTAATCACTCAAACTCAGAAAACAGCCCCAACAATCCTCACAAAACAGAAACCAACTCAGAAAATAAGTTCTTTTCCCACTCACAAGAGACCATCACATCCAACCAAGAGTTTCCCCAAGGGAAAGTGTGAAGAAAATCAAGAAAGATCACCTCTTGGCTCAAGAAAATAGAGAAGAACCCAAAGGAACAACCCAAACTGATCAACCTCCATAATTCTCACGCTGGAAAATCTGGTATCGAGGGCAATGTGCCCTTAAATGAGTATATATAGCTACTTAAATAAAACACACAGTATTAACTTTAATTGCTACACTTAGCATTTTAATCTCAAACTCAGGATTCTGAAACTACACAATTTTCTAAGATTTATTATATTTTCAATATATTTTTCGGAGCACCTTTCCGGTACGCACTTTTCATAGCCAGTATCAGTTTCTGACACTAATTTTTATTATTTTAACTTGAAACTCGTTTTACAAGTCCTATATAATATTCTAGTAATTATCATGCACTTATTATAATTTTCCGGGATACTTTTTCGGCACGCATTTATACCGACTAGCAGAACCGGTATTTGAACTTTTCTTCCGAAAAGCGACTTTCAGCATTCTTAATCACTTACCATGATTATTAAAGCCTCTTAATAATTATTAGGGTCAATTATGGAATCATTTTCTATTTTCACATAATTTATTAATTAAATACCTTAATTAACGGTGCGGGTTCTTACATTTGTCATTTTTCTTCTGTGGCTGAGCCTCTTGCTCAGCCACTGATGTCTCTGCAGCAGATGCTGCTTCTTTGTCTTTCTATCCATCTCCTTGTTGTTTCCTAGGAGAAGGTTGTGGGGTGATTTGTTGTAGTGGAGAGTGAGTAGGTGGTGGGGATGAGATGTCAGAAAATGTAGAGTCTGAGCGGCTTGGGGACGTCTCCTTTGCAGCTAGTTTTGGTGCTGACTTCCTTCCAATCTTCAGCCTTTTTGCCAAAGGCTCATTGTGTTCACTCTCCTGGTCAGAGAAGGTGATAGGCTTTGCAGAGGATGCTCCCTCTGGCTTATTGATGTTGAGGACCCTCTTTATCCTCTGACTTGAACGTTCCCCTTTTCTTGGAGGAGGTTTGGCAGAAGATTTCTTCTTGCCCTGCTTGCCATCAGTAGCAACAGGGGCATCCTTCTTCACCTTGGTAGGAGAAAGGATGGTTCTTCTGGCCGGAACATGGCCAAGGAAGAGGATTTTTTAGGGGTGGTCTTGGTGGTCTTCTTCAGTGAGGCCACTGATGTTTCCTCCTCACTATCTCTGGTGGGGGAACGTCTAAGATTGGCAGGAATAGGTTGGGTGGTGTCAATGTAGGTGCTTTTAAGACTGTTCCAGGTCTTAGCATCAATGATAGATGCCACCTTCCTGGTGTCATCTGGGTGTTCCTCTACACCAGCTCTCCTGTAGAGTTTGGTGATGAGGCAGGGGAGGAAGACCTTAGTCTTCCTTATGTCCCTCTGCAAGCTGTTGTAGATGAGGGTTACTGCATCAAAACTGATGTGCTTGATGATGCAGTAAATATGAACTTGAAGTCCCCAGCTAGCAGAGGCTTCATGAGAGGTGGGGGTGATGTTGGAGTTGGCAAATAGTGCCCAGAACCTGGCTATGTCTTTCATGCTCCCTTTGCAGAGGGACCCTTTGTAGTAGTTGGGATTGTCCAGGGCTACTGTCTGCTTCAGATCCTTCTGAAATTTGTACACCTCCCTACTATCCAAATACTCCTGGAACAGAAAGTTGGTGACGGATGGAAGGTGGAGTACTTCCTGGACATCAGCGGGAGAAAATGATACTTGTTTTCCCCTCACTGTGACCACATCAAGTGCCTTCTCTTTGGGCAGCCTCCTCGTCTGGTATAGGAATTCTCCCACCCAGTTCAAGTTCAACTCACAGTCATCAGTGACGAAAAGCAACCATCGAAGTTTGTCCAGTGATTTCTTCACAAATGGGGGCAAAACCACTTTGTCCTGATGCAGAGAAATGTTCCTTTATGGGTACAGAATGATGGTAGGATCAACGAGCTCTGGTTCTTCGCCGCGGTTGGCTACAGGGGTCACTTTAAATGAAAGCTTAGTCATTTTGTTCAGAAAGGGAGTTAGGGCACAAATGCAGGAGGGATAAAAGGGTTCTGAGTTGAATGGAAGTAGTAGAACTTGAAGAAATCAGAGACCGAGTTTAAATAGAATGTGGGTGCGAAAATGAAAGGTTTCTGGGACGTGGAGGTTAAGGATAGGAGGTTGAAGAGGTAGTGGAATGGGGAAGTTACAGAACGAGTGGTCAGCAGTAGGTGACCATTTACTGATGGGATGAGTGTGAGAAGATGGAACAGTTTAGGTTAAGATGTGGGAGAAAGGGAAAAGGAAAGGGTGCAGTTTCCTTAATGGTTGAGGAGACGGTTGCTTTTTCTGCGCGCGTTTCCAAGAATTGCAATGAATGCAAATTGGATATGGCTGCGTATCTTTTTAAGTGACTCAGTAGGGACAGGTGTCCCAGTCACTCTTATCTCCTAACCCAAGAAACGTTCCCTTTGTCTTTTCCTAACTAATAAATAAATAACTAACTGAAATAAATAATAAGAAAACATGTAATAGTGAGTACTAAGTAAGGAAAAGGGACGTACTAACCTATCACCTATTATTTAATAAATCTAAATGAACATATAACAAAATATATATATATATATATATATATATATATATATATATATATATATTTTGGGATTGTGTGGTCAGGGACCACCCCAAAACTACGTTTCTGGAACAGAACGTACTTTATTTGGACTTTTTGGAGAGGAACATCAGACGTTCCCTCCTTTTTGGGAGCTATGTGGTTATGGATAACCACCCCAAAACTTAGCTCTTTGTAAGAGAGCAAATGTATCTACTGGGTTGCCTCCCAGTCAGCGCTTAGTTTAATGTCTTTTAGCTAGACATGGTACTTACCTCTCAAGGGGTTTCAGAAATGGTTAAGGGGACCTCAGTGTCCCCTGGTAGTGATCCTGGTGTTCTGGTTTGAAGGTTGGCAACAATCTGCCCCAGATGGGACTCAATGTTCCTTACCACTGCATCATTCCTGGTGACATATTCCTTGACATAATTTTCCAGGGTGTTGTTGCGTTGGTCATCTCTGTGGAAAGGAACGTAGTTGTTTCTCCTTTGTTCAAATGTTCCACTGCTGCTACCTTGCTGATACTGCTGCTGATTATTGTTGAATGGTCTCTGGTTAATGGGTGGCCTCCATTAATGATAGTTCCTCCAGGGCTTGAATGTGTATTTCATCGTGCTTGTTGATTGTCTCTGGTGAAGTTCCTATTGCCAAAATTTTCTGCATAACACACCAATGCAGTGGATGGGCAGTCTGTTGAGTCATGAAGGTCACCACAGGCTGAGCATGGTTCTGTTTCAGTTGCTGTGAGTTGTAAGACTTCCATCCTTGGTGCTGCTTGGTCATCTCTCAGGTTCTTCACTTCATTCATGAGTGATGCCAGCTGGGCTTCCATGGCTGTTTGTGTATCCAGTTCTAGCATGCCTGGCTTCCTTACTAGGCTCACTCTGTCTATTGGCCATTGGAGACATCTTTCAGCAGTCCCTTCTATGATTTCGTACCTTGATTCAAGTGTTCCTGTAAAGAAATATCCTCCAGCATCAAAATCTAGGTGAGATTGAGAAGTATGGTCAAGTCCTTTATAGAAAGATTGTAACACTCCCCAACTCTCTACCCCATGGTTTGGACATTTTCTTATGGTGTCCTTGTATCTCTCCCATGCTTCATAGAGATTTTCTCCATGAAACATTCTGAAGTTAGAGATTTCAGCTCTAACATCAGCTTGTCGAGACATTGGGAGAAACCTCTCTATGAACTTGTTAGAGAGTTCTTCCCATGTGTGGATTGATCCAGGGGTGAGAGTTTTCATCCATGTTTTAGCTTTTAAGCCCAAGGAGTGAGGGAACAACCTCATTCTCATGCTCTCCTCTGTTACACCCTCAGCTTTAAAATTATCACAAATATCTTGGAATGTTGTGAGGTGTGTGTAAGGATCTTCTGCAGGGAGTCCATTGAAGACCTCTGCTTCCCTAATCATGTGGAACATGATAGGTTTTAGTTCAAAATTTGGTGCTACAGGGGGAAGGATTACTCCCATATCTGGTCTGTTCCTGAAAGGAGCAGCCAAAGTTCTGAAGTTCTGTTCAGGGGGAACCTCTTCATTGTTATTATTGTGATCAGCCATGTTTTCAGGAAATTCTTCCCTGAGGTTCCTTCTTCTCCTATGGAGTGTACGTTCTGGCTCAGGATCAAAGAGAAACTCAGGTACTTCAATGGAGTGGTTAGAGTCTGTTTCAAACTCTTCACTCATAAACCAATAGCACAGGGTATATATATGCACAACAGATTCACTAATAAAGAGAAAAAAAATATAAAAGTAAAGTCAGATATACAGTATATGAGTTAGAAAACAATGATAAGAACAACAATTAGTGTTTCTATCCCCGGCAACGGCGCCAAAAACTTGTTGGGTGGTTTTCTGATGGTGGAAAAATATAAGTTCTGATAGGGGACGTTCCTCTGTTCTTGCAGAACACAGATTCGTCCTTTAGTTCCAACCCAAGTGCGCAAGTGCACGCAACAAGTAATAAAGGGAGTATTAATGCCCAAATTATCATTCCCACGAGGATAGAGTGCTAATTATTGTTTTATCACTGTTTATAAAGAGTGCAAATGAGAAGAAAAGTTAGTAAATGAACTGTCTGGTCAAACGTTCCCTACTGTCTTGACAACGTTCCTTAGGAGCAGTAGGTTCAATCTGATGGCAAACAGTTGCTCGCTGCGTTATGTATGTGATCCTTCCTGTTTAGAAGAAGGTGAGATAACAATCATTGGAGTTTTTATAAGTACTAAATAAAAAAAAATAAAACTACTAAAACAGAAATAACTATAATCAAGAGACAACAGGGTAGTGGTTAAAACAGTTTAACAGAAGGAACAGATGCACTGCTTCACTCTTAAAGGGGCTCCTTTCTCTGCTCAAGACTTAACAACTTTTGGCTTTGTCCCAGTTTCTTTGCCTGCCAACTCTGATTCCTCAGCTCATGGTCTAGATGGCTCACAAGTTTCTATATTCCTTTACTCCAACAGGTACTTAGTTCAGAACCTTAAAATGGACGAGTTGGCCCCTTATTCCTAAGGTGACAGTAGCGTTTTTGCCATGACATCTACCTTCCCCAATGGCTAAGCTGTCTGAAATCCCTTCCTTATGGAAGTTCCTTTCTCAGTATGTACCCAATTTCTATTGGCGCACAATGAATATAGCTTACTTAGCCAAAGAAATACAAAAAGCTTCGGTCAAGAGTTTTGAAAATAGTTCTTTAAGAGTTTCACAGTTTACCCGTTCCACAGATAGTTCAGCTCATGGCTGATAGTTTAAACATAATTATTCTCAACTGTGATCTCATAGACCCGAGATTCAGTCAAGAGATAACGATTGGAACGAAGAAAAAAATACTTATATTAATTTAAAAGACAGTTTACAAAAAGAAACAGAAAATGGAGAAAGATGGGTATTTGCTCGTGAGGAGTCTTGATGGTTGTTTACAGAGAAGAGAAGAGTGGTTGTCACTTAACTACAGTTACAACTTAAAATTAAACTAAGTTACTAACTACTACAAAGTGATCTCTTCCTTTCGGACTGCAAACCCTCCAAGATTCGATGATGTTTTTGTGTGAGGGTGGTCCAATTTATAGCTGGAAGAGGAGTGGTAAGACTGTAATTCCTTTGGAGCTAGTTGCTTGAATGAGGGGACGGGACTGTGGCAACAGAGTGTGAAGCTTGCGTGAATTGCTGAATGGCAGGTTTTGGTGATGATTAGCCGTTGTTTGCAGACCTTCCCATGTTTTGCTTCTATTTTCAGCCAATGAGAACTCTTGATTCTCTGCTCTTCACGTTTCCAGCTGCTCAGTTGGTGCACCGCCTTACTTTTCAGAAGTCTTTAACTCTACGTTACCTGCAAAGTGTACAGAAGCATTAAATGAATGGATCAGGTGCATTAAATACGTCTCAGTCTGTTCCCCTTTTAATATATTTTAAAGGAATACGTTACCATCCGTTCCCCCACTGTGTTTTTGTCACAAATGTGTAAAACAAGTGATTTTCATGCTGAAGTTGCTCATCAGATGAGGGAACGTATGGTATTTTGACATCAAAATGGGCTTAGATGGGAACAAATTTACGTCCCACCATCCATCATAGCCTCATCCTCATCAGTGCGCTCTTCAAAGAATGTTGTAGCGGCTGCCTCAAATGCATCCTCCTCCTCTGAATGCGGATACTCCTCAGCCTGAAATGCTGACGGTTCTACTCCCTAGGCCTCACATTGGGCTGTCAGCATCTGGATCATCTGGGTCTGAAATGATCTCTGGCTCGTCTGCATGAACTTGAGACGGCGTCGTAAAAAACCCAGACAAACCTCCGTGTTGACCAGCCACTGCTCTGCTGATCGCTTCTGCCGTACAGACTCGGACTCGGCCTCGGTCATGTTCTTCCTTCCCGGTGTCAACCCGGTGGCTGCTCCTTCTCCAATCCGGAGCTGAGTGGTGATCATCTTTGCATTAATTTCAGGGTTCAACTTGACTTGTGCCCCATTATCGGCAATGTCAACACCAGCTCGCTTACATAGATGCTGGATCAAAGAACTGTGACCCAGTGCGGCAGAACTGCTACCAGAATGGGCCATGTCATAAATACTATCTTGAAGAATGATGGGAAGTTCCACTTTCTTCCCAGTCATGATGGTGTAAATCAACATAGTTCGATCATAATAACCTCCGCCTGGTTATAGGAAGGCAATACATTCGAAACCACAAAGTGGAACCAAACCCTGGCCTGTCCATTCAACTGCCTTAACCACAACAACTTGGGATTTACCTCATCCTTCATCATCTGCAATTTTTCATTAGGCTTGGCTATGGTTTGCAATACCGGCTCAGCCGCTCCTAATTTAGTCCAAGTTTCAAAATCAGGGCTGCTTCTCCTTGGGGGAAAGTCAATCCTTTCCCAAGTTTTTCGAAACTGACAGTTTTGGTTCTGGATGTAGTCACAATGAGTGATCTTCAAAAGTTTCTGGATGGTATGAGCATCATACTTCACCTTCTTCCCCCAAACCATACTAACAAAGTGTCGTTTGCCACCTTCATCCCCATTATAAGCATTTGCATAAAATTCCCGACAAATAGCTTGACTGCTATTGTCCAACAGCATGCCAAAGGTCTCCCATTCCCGCTTGATCAACTGGGACTGAAACTCAGGGTATTCATCTTTGTCCAAGACGAATTTCCTCTCTCGGACAAAGGGCCTGGAAGATGTCTTCTCATTAAATCGGGTCTTCATCTTTTTGCTGTTTTTCTTGGGTGGTGAAGATATGGTCCTAACAACATGAAAGAAAAAGTCAGTCAATAAGTTAAAGCATTTGAGAGATGATGGATCACAATTCCCAGATTTAATCTTGAAAGAATTAGTTGAGAGGGATCCAAAATGTGAAGGAAAAACAATCCCCACAATGCCAGACTAACAGCCTAAAATCATGTATGTATCAGAACCTGGGCGCTAAAATGTTCACAGGGAGCGTTTTAGCGGCCTAGCAATTTTCGTGGTACAAAACAGTCGAGCGCTAAAACGTTGAGTGTCCAGCGTTTTAGCGCCCTGGCTTTTATGGGTCATGCATTTTATCAAACACCTTGTGTGTGTGTGCAATTTTAAAATGGGTAATCGAATATGGGAAATTCCTTGCATCCCAAAAACAAATAAAGACCAGAATTACACACATACCAGGTATATATTATAAAAAATGAGAAAACCTAGATGATCAAAATCGTGTAAAACCTAGGATGATATGAGAGCATGCCATGTAAAACCATGTGATATGAAATGGACATAAGTGAATGAAGAATATACTACGAAAAGAGGAAGGATGAGGGTAACATACCTTGTTGAGTACAAGAGAGTTAGAAGAAAGACAGAGGAGAGGTAGAGGAGATTCAAAATCGTGAGTGAGTGAGAGAGAAAGTGAGTGAGGAAATGTAATCGTGTAAATCAAATAAGTGACTCGGTGCTAAAAGGTTCAAACAAAACGTTTTAGCGCCCAGATCCAGAAAATGTGAACATAGTTGTGTGCATCAGCGCGCTAAAACGGTCAAACAACACGTTTTAGCGCTCCGGACCAGAGTTTGTTGCGCGGTGATGCACTTTATGAACGCTAAAACGGTCAAGACAGAACGTTTTAGCGCTCTGGGCTAGAGTTTTGCATTGTGATGCATCTCTGGACCGCTAAAACGTTCAAAACTGAAAGTTTTAGCGCCCATCACTTGTCAAAATTATTTTTTTTTAAATTTTTTTTCAAAATATATCTTTTGTTTTATAATATTATTAATATTAATTATATATTACTTACCTGATATAGTGGGTTGCCTCCCACTCAGCGCGTGATTAACGTCACGAGCCTGACGTTTCTCACTTAACTTACCTTCATCAGAGCAACTGTAAGAAGTTGCTTGTCTACAACACTACCAATGTACAACTTCAACTGACCATTGACGGGAAAGCTTCGGTCAGAATCCAAGGGACTAATTTCTACTGCTCCATAAGACTTAATATCCTTCACCACAAATGGTCCAGACCATCTGGACTTTAACTTTCCTGGAAATAGCTTCAACCTGGAATTGAACAGCAGAACTTGGTTGCCCACCTTGAAATCCCTGGGTGTGATCTTCCTGTCATGACATAGCTTGGTCTTTTCTTTGTATAAGCTTGCACTTTCATATGTAGAAAGACGGAATTCATCCAGTTCATCCAATTGAAGTAGTCTTTTCTCACCTGCTGCTTTTCAATCAAAGTTTAAAAACTTGACAACCCACAATGCTCTGTGTTCCAATCCCACCGGTAGATGACATGCCTTCCCAAATAACAATTGAAAAAGAGACATTCTAATAGGAGTCTTGAATGCTGTACGGTAAGCCCATAAAGTGTCATCAAGTTTCTTGGACCATTGAGTCCTAGCATTTCCAACAGTCTTTTCCAGTATACGTTTAAGTTCTCTGTTAGAAATATCAACCTGACCACAAGTCTGTGGATGGTACGGGGTACATATCTTATGCCTGACTCCATATTTTGCAAGAGCAACTTCTACTAAATGGTTGTCAAAATGTGTTCCCCTATCACTGATTATGGCTCTCAGGACTCCAAATCGCACAAAGATATTCTTTTTCAGGAATGCGATCACAACCCGAGAATCATTAGTTTGTGTGGCTATAGCTTCGACCCATTTTGATACATAATCCACTGCCACCAGGATATACTTATTAGAGTAAGAAGAGGGAAAGGGTCCCATGAAATCCATACCCCAAACATAAAAGATTTCCACCTCCAGTATATTGTTCAATGGCATTTCATGTCCCCTGGATATATTACCAGTTCTTTGACAGTTGGCACATGCTTCCACATACTTCCTTGCATCCTTGTACAATGTTGGCCAATAGAAATCACTCATCAAGACTTTTGCTGCGGTTCTTTCACCTGCAAAGTGTCCACCATAGGCTGAACTATGACAGTGCCATTAGACATCTTGTTGTTCCTCCTCTGGAATACATCTTCTGATTACCCCATATGAACACCTGTAGAAGAGGTATGGTTCATCCCAAATATATCTCCTTACATCATGCAGAAATTTTTTTCTTTGTTGCCATGTGAAATCTTTAGGCATTGCTCCAGCCGCTTTGTAATTTGCAAAGTCGGCAAACCATGGTGGAGTATTAATGGTCAAGACTTGATCTTGCACCAACTTGGGAACAATACTTATGGCCAGTATATGCTCATCAGGAAACTCTTCTTGAATCACTACTTCCGGTCCTTCTTGCAGATGTTTCTCTGTGATCCTGGATATGTGATCAGCCACCAAGTTTTCAACTCCCTTTTTATCTTTGATTTCCACTTCAAACTCTTGTAGGAGTAACATCCATCGGAGAAACCTGGGCTTAGCATCCTGCTTGGTTAACAAATACTTTAAAGCTGCATGGTCAGTGTAAACAATCACCTTTGAACCTAGCAGGTATGACCAAAATTTGTCAAATGCATACACAATAGCCAATAATTCTTTTTCTGTAGTAGCATAATTCTTCTGTGCATCATTTAGAATTTTACTGGCATAGTATATGACATGCAACAATTTGTCTTTCCTTTGGCCTAGCACCACTCCCATAACATAATCACTTGCATCACACATCAGCTCAAAAGGTAGTGAAAAATCAGGTGCCATGATTATTGGTGCAGTGATCAATTTTTCTTTCAAAATATTAAATGCATGCAGGCAGTCATCAGTGAACACAAACTCTTGTTCATTCCCTAACAACTTGCATAAATGTTTTGCAATCTTTGGAAAATCTTTTATAAAGCGTCTATAAAAACCGGCATGACCAAGAAAACTTCTCAGACCTTTGACATTTATGGGAGGGGGAAGTTTCTCAATAACAGAGATTTTGGCTTTATCCACTTAAATTCCTCTTCTAGACACCTTGTGTCCCAAAACAATACCTTCTGTCACCATGAAGTGACACTTTTCCCAATTCAATACAAGATTACAATCTTGGCATTTTTTAAAACACTATCCAAATTTTCTAGACAGGCATCAAAAGTAGGACCGAATACAGAAAAATCATCCATAAAAATTTCAATGCATTTTTCTACCATGTTAGAGAATATGGAAAGCATGCACCTTTGAAAAGTCGTTGGGGCATTGCATAAGCCGAAAGGCATCCTCCGGTATGCAAATATTCCATAGGGGTAAGTGAATGCAGTTTTCTCCTGATCTTCTGGAGCCACAGCTATCTGGTTGTAGCCTGAGTATCCATCTAGAAAGCAGTAGAAAGCATGTCCTGCCAATCTCTCTAGCATTTGGTCTAGGAATGGAATAGGGAAATGGTCCTTATGCGTTGCTAAGTTGAGCCTCCGGTAATCTATGCACATTCTCCAGCCAGTGACTGTTCTTGTGGGAATTAATTCATTATTCTCATTCCTCACAATAGTCATTCCTCCTTTCTTGGGCACCGTCTGCACTGGGCTCACCCAAGCATTATCTTTAATAGGGTAGATCATTCCAGCATCAAGCAACTTCACCACTTCCTTCCTCACTACCTCTTTCATAGTAGGATTGAGCCTTCTCTGTGGTTGCCTCACTGGTTTAACCTCATCTTCCATCAATATTTTATGAGTGCAGAAAGAAGGGTTAATACCCTTGAGGTTTGAAAATGACCATCCCATGGTTGTCTTGTTCTTTTTAAGCACTTCAATCAACTTTACTTGCTCCCCTTCAGACAACAATGCATTAATGATGGCTGGGTATGTTTGATCATCTCCAAGAAACACATACTTGAGATTTGATGGAAGTTCTTTAAGTTCCACCTTGGGTGCTCCCTTAGGAATATCATCTACTTCCTTTTCTAGCTCTTCAACTTTTGGTTCCTCCTTATAGTATTCCACACTTGTTTCCTCCTTGAATTTGTCTTCCTCAAGTGCAGAGTTTTCCTCTTCTATCACTTCTTCCACAGCCTCCTGTATGACATCTACTCTGAAACAATCCTCCACATCAACAGGATGTTTAATAGCTTCAAACACATCAATGGTGATTGTTTCTTCATTCACCCTTAACATCAACTTTCCTTGTTCAACATCAATCAGAGATCTGGCAGTGGCTAAAAATGGTCTTCCTAGGAGTAGAGGACTTTCAGTATCCTCATCTTCCATATCCAGAATTACAAAATCCACAGGGAAAATGAATTTATCCACCTTGACCAGAACATCTTCTACCACCCCTTCTGGTCTCTTAATTGATCTATCTGCTAGATGTAGAATAACATTAGTGGCTTTCAACTTGTTAATCCCCAAAGCTCTGCAGACAGATAATGGCATCAAATTTATACTGGCCCCCAAGTCACAAAGTGCTTTTCCTACTTCCACATCTCCAATAGCAATAGGAATGCTGAAACTACTTGGGTCCTTTAACTTTGGAGGAAGCTTCTTTTGAATCAGGGCACTACATTCCTCTGTTAAAGCCACAGTCTCACCATCTTTCAACTTCCTCTTCTTAGACAAAAGATCCTTCATAAATTTTGCATAGTGGGGCATGTTTTCCAAGGCTTCTACAAATGGAATGTTGATATATAGTTTCTTGAAAATATCCAGAAACCTTGCATAATGCTGTTTCTAGATTTCTTGCTTCAACCTCCGAGGATAAGGAACTTTGGCATGTGGAGATAGATTAATTGGCTGGTCTTGCTTGTCAGCCATTTTCTTCTTCTCCCACTTCATTAACTTCTTGGGTGAAGAATTGTTTTCAACAAGTACTTCATCTTCTTTCTTATCTTCCTTAACTTTTTCTTTTTTATCCTTTTCAACTTCATCATCTTCAACAACAACTTCTTCTTCCTCTTTCTTTTCTTCCACTTTCTTTTTAACCGGTTGAAGTACAAGCCCACTTCTTGTAATAATGGATTTGCAATGCTCCTTTGGATTCACCATTGTATCACCAGGGAACTTTCCCTATGGTCTCTCAGCTATCTGTCTGGACAACTGACTAATTTGGGTCTCCAAATTCCAGATAGATGCTTCTTGGTTCCTGAATGATGTTTTTGTCTCTTGCATGAATGCATAAGTTTCTTCTCTGAAGGAATTTGAACCCTGAATAAAATCTGTAGTCGTCTTAGATAACTGGGCAAAAGCTTTCTCCCATGCAGAGGTATCACCTTGTTGTGAAGAATGTGGTGGAGGATGCAGTGGAGGATTCAACTGATGATTAGAACTATAACTGAACCCTGAGTGTTGATTTCTATTCTTCCATGGTGGAACATACAAATTTCGCCCCTGGTTGTTCTGGTTCCTCTGATCATACCATACCCCATTCACTTCTGCTTATTCTGTAGATCCCCCATAATCACAATCTTCTGTAACATGGCTTTTCCCACATATTGCACACACAAGATTAGTGTCTACAGAAGCAAATTTTGAGAAGATAGCTGCTTAGTGAGAGCATCCAGTTGTTGTTGTTGTTGTTTTTGCATTTGCATCATCTGATCATTCTTGGCTAACAAAGCATCATACCCATCAAGTTTTATAATTCTCGTTCTTTTGTCATTAACTGGAGCATTATCGAATTCTTGAGATGCTAGAGATTCAAATATGTCAAGGGCTTCCTGAGGAGTCTTGGTTGTCAATGAACCACCAGTTGTGGCATTTGTAAGAACCCGCACAACTAATTAAGGAAATTAATTAGATAATTATGAGATAATTCCATAATTGACCCTAATAATTATTATGAGGCTTAAATAATTATAGTAAGTGAGTAATAATGCTGAAAGTCGCTTTTCTGACAAAAAGTGCAGATACCGGTTCTGCTACTCGGTAAAAATGCGTACCGGTGAAGTATCTCAGAAAATTATAATAAGTGTATGAATATTCCTAGAAAATTGCAGTAATCAAATACTTCGCGAGACAGCAGCGACCTAGTTTAGTAAAATTTTGATATCTTGAGCTACATAGCTCTAAATTGAGTGAAATTTGGACCTATGTGAAGCTAACACATAGGGATACAACCCTTTAAATTTTCAGATCCATTGGATAAGTGGATTGCTCTCAGTTTATGTTTGAAGTCGCGACCCTATTGCTGGAAATTCAGCTTGTTGTAAGAACTTTGCAAAAATCATAACCGGAGTTATACAACTCCGATTGAGGCATAAGATATGTCGTTGGAAATCTTGAGATGTTTAGTTTAACATAGTAAAATCTTAGAGTATTTGGTAAAGATTTGAAATGGTAGTTTTAATCTGGTAGTCGAATACTCCTTGCAGGAGTATGGGAATACTTTTCTGGGAAGAAAAGTATTCAGATACCTTTGAAGAAGTATTCGAATACTGGAAAGTATTCGAATACAGTGAGGTTTGGTATTCAGATACTGTGGTATTCGGATACTTGGGGGAAAAATATTCGGATACTTGGTAGTATTCAAATACTTAAATGAAAGTAATCAAATACTTTCTGGAGAGCTGGAGTATTCGAATACTACTCGTGGAGTATTCGAATACCTCCTGCAGAAATAGCATGAAATGAGTTAAAATGAGTAAGAAAGCCTTAATCACTGAGTTTAATCTGGAGTAATGATTATTGATGATTAATTATTACTTAAACAAATTGTGATTGTGCTGTTTGTGGGCCTTGAGCTTGTGTGGACTCTTGGTTTGGATTGTTAGCTTGCAAGGTAAGCTTTCGTGTCCTCGGATTAGTCTGTTGTTTGTTCCACCGAACTCCATGGGAGGGTAGTTTATATGCATGGGATGCTTTTATGAAAATGTTATATGCATGATATATGCCTGAGATATGTGAATATGATGTTGTTACTTACACAATCAGACAGCGACTATGGTGTGTAAGGCATGTAGTAAGTGAATATGATGTCGTTACTTACACAATCAGACAGCGACTCTGGTGTGTAAGGCATGTAGTGTATGAAAGGGATGTTGTTACTTATACAATCAAACAACGACTCTGGTGTGTAAGGCATAAGACTGCGACTCTTATGTTAGATGGGTCGCAGACGTGCATAATCCCTATCCTGTTCCCAGAGTTCTAAAGCTCCACAAGCAAGGAAAAGTCTTCCAAACCCCACATCTATATGGGCAACAAAATGACTCTTTATAAAGTCTTGCATGGTTGTATGTATGAATCTTCATGTTGTGTACATAAAGGAATATAGAAAAAGTTTAGTCACGTAGTTTCAAGAGAGCTACGACGATACTTTATGAAGTCTTTCGCTAATGTAATTAAGGCGCACTTGTACCATATTATGTTTTCGGGATGTTACACTGAATAGCCACAATAGCTTAGCTCAAGAACACGGACCATAATACGGCAGCTAAAATGATCACATGAATACGAAAAGAGCATGAAAAGCCAAAAAGCCAACACCCCGATTAGCTCAATCAAGATAGCTCAAGAGCACAGAAATGACGGTTCACAAGAAGACTAGCCTCTCCAGAACGAGACCTCAACCAGTAAGGTAGACAAGCAGCAAGCAACCCGATGCATAGGATCGAATCCTGGCTAGAACTCAGATCTTGCCACACCAATAAGGAGTCACCAGCAAAGTAAAGGAACATTGGAATACCTAAGAGCGCCAGCCAGGCATCGACTGAGCTCGACATCTCGTATACGACACTCGAAGTATTGCAACCCAGCGGCCCGGACACACAAACTACTGGACTGGGGAGAAACTATTATGGGCCCGGCTTATGGGCCCCTTTTCTAAAGAACCCAATAAGGACATATAACTATTAGGGAAATAAGGAAAGGGCTTTATAAAGATATCGATATAATCATATCCTTAGTGGATCAAGCTCCAGGCCCCCAATATTCATAAAAGGTTCAGAGATCCACTACCCATAGGTAAAATTTCTATAAATAGGAGGTTAAACTTATAGGTACGTACTTTTGAACCCTATATTTCTTTGCTGACACTATGCACACACACCCATGCCTTTGGCTAAACGCCATTATTGTGGTGCGCAGTAATCTGCTACCATTTAAGGTGTATATTTTATAGACCCTCGTGAGAGTACAAATCCTATATATAATTACCAACCACCGATTGCACATCTTGGTCCACCTAGGATTGAACAGGCGGACCAAACAACCAAAGCACAATTAATCATGTGAAATTGCATGTGATTAAATATTAATCATGCATTATCGAGTTTAATTAGGTAAAGGCTTAATTAAATAAATTAAAGTCACTTTTGGGCAAAAAGTTCAGTTAGTGACAATTTTGGGGTAAAAATGCATGTAGACAAAATTACCTGGAACTTAAAAATAAATTGGGAAAATTTATTGCAAAAATATTCTGAACCCATAGGACCAGTTCAGAAGAGAGTTAAGATAAGGGATAGATAAATTTTTACCCATTGGAAAGAAACTTAACTAAAGCAAGTGAAATAACTTAAGAAAATATCACTATTTCTTCATCTCTTTCGCGTGAGGCAGAGAGCAAACCCGAAGACAATGGCTCTTGGAGATCAAAATCTAACTCCTTCATCTCTCAACGAAATCACTTGGTTCTTGAACCAAAATCTCTTAGAATTGTGAGGAGAACAAAACCTATAATCCACTTTCCATTAAAAAGCCTTGCATTGAGAGAAAAATTTGGGGGGGGGGGGGTGGCGACCTACTTGTGATTGGAGGACTTGGAGAGTGATTTGGTCTATTTGGAGGCTTGCAATCCCTTCCTTGCATGATTCTATATGATTTCATGTTAAGATACAAACATTTCAATGGTTTCTATGATCATGGGTGTTTTAGGTTTCTATTTTGAAAGTTTGGCTTGAATGAGCATGTTAGAGTATGATTGAGGCTTAGCCCATGTTGAGAAAAGTGTTTAGACGGGGATTTTAATGGTGAAAATGTATTTGGAAGATCATTTTGCCCACCTTCCCTAAATTTTGAAATTTCATGTGTATATATGGCTTGATTTCTTGCAATGCAAGTAATTGGCAATTTGTGATTGATATTGCTTGTTGTTATTAAATTCTAGGAGTGATTCAAGTGGTGGAATAGAGAGAAAACAACCATTGGATCAAGCTAATAATTAATATTTATTACACTTATTTGTTACTTTTGATTAGTGATTTTCGGATGGTTTAGTGTGTAAATAATGGTCTTTGGGTAAAATTAGATGTTGGGTTTTTAATTGAGTTTATTTTGAATTTCGTAATAAAAATTCAAATTTACATTTCCGCAGTATTTTGACCATAACTCATTCCACAGGTGTTCGATTGACCCCATTCTTGTTGCGTTTTGCAGCTAACTCAGATGGCTACAAATGTTAAGAAGACATGAAAGCCCAGTTCGGACAATATGATGGTCAAATATTGAGCCCAATTTCATCACGAGTTATTGCAATTTTAATTAGTTAATTGGGTTTAAGTTTGTAATTGGGAACCCAATGTTTATGATGCCCAAATCCATTATTTATCTTTTATTTCCTTTTGTACTAGGTCAGCATTATAGAGCCTATAAAAAGGCATGATTAGGAGACCTTGTCATTCAGTTTTAGTTTTCGTTAAATTCTCTCAGTTTATTTTTATAGTTTAGAGATTAATATAGTTTTCTTTTCTTCTGTATTCAATTCTTCGCTTTTCTTCTTTTTAATCATGAATTTCGACTTAGCCATGCTAGGCTAAGCCCTCTTTAATCAATCCAAGAATTAAGGATTCCACGGTTGAATCCGGAGGACCTGCGCTTCATCTTGATCCAAATAGTTTCTCTTCCTTTAACTCGGATTCGAGTTCTGTGATTGCACCTAAGGTAAGTGATTAAATGTTAGATTTAATGTTTAGGTTGATTAACCCGATGATCTTAAGTCAAACAAGCTGATACTCCGCGATTGCGCGAGTAGATGTGCCGTATTGATCAAACGCTAGGCAATCGTCTAGAGAGAGGTTCCTAAGCAATTGCAGGGATTCTGAATTGCTTAGGGTCAACCACGATTTGGGAATCCTTTGTCCAATGATGGATATCTTGGAATCCTAATTCTTTGGTTGATTACTTTTAATTGATAATTTTCGTTTTTAAATTCTTTTTTTACTTTATATTTTTAGTCACACAAAACCCCCCTTTTTAACTTCTTGTTTTTAATTGACCGATTAAGATACTTGCAAATTCCTTAAGAGAGACGATTCAGGTTGTCCACTTTATTACAAATCTTTATTTTTACAAATCTGATTAATTTGAGTGAGTTCGACGGCTCACACAAGCCTAGGTGTTGCTTGTAGCTCATAGTGGATAATTTGTTACAAAAGAGGTTTGATAGGAAGCTACTGCAGTAAGCTTTCAGACCTTGAGATTTATCCTATGCTTGTCCCACCATGCTCTGAAGGAGTAGTGGTTTATATGGTATATATAATTGCATAGATTTGATATGATGCATTAGATATATGTATGTGTATGCTATGTGTTTACACTTGGTTATGTATCAAGGATGTTTCCTTGTGTAATTCATAGAGTGTAGGTTCTCTGGCTAGTAGAATTTATTGTTATTGCGACATGAGCATTCTGGAGGAATGTTTGGATGAGCATTATTTGTATAGCACGGATATGTATATATTGTATCATATGATTTATTGCTTTTATGCTGAAGTGAACTTAAGAGTGGATGAATCTCCAAGGCCCCTGATTTACTGAGATATATAGGTATATCTCACCCCGTATTGTGGGGACCCCCTTTCATGTACTGACAATGCAGAAGCATCCGTTGGCAGGAGGCCATAGTAGACTGTATTTGTATATTGTGGAGTTGCATATGACATGTTGTTTTGGATGACTGTAGCTTCATTTGTTTATGTAGTCTTATTTTGAGAGTATGTAATATTGATGCATGGAGGAGGGACTTAGCTTATGATCATAGTTATTGGATATCTTTCATTTTGTTGATGTATGTAAAGGACTTTGATCATATGTTTTGTATTAGTTAAGTTCCTACTTATGTAGTCTGTAAACATTTATGTATATCGATACAATTACGATGAAAGGGCTAGCACGCCTATTGGATATACTGAGATGATGTTAATATGTATTAAACTATTTATCAGGTTGGGATACCATATGGGAATTATCCCTAGATGTCCAAAAAATAAACTGAGGTCTGGTCGTTTTGTTTGGGCGATGTTGGTAGGAGATTATATCCTTATGTGATTAACTATCATCATTGTAGTGTGAATCCATGTGGTTTATGGGAACTTCATAGTGGTATGATAAGTTTAAGCAAGATTAGATATTTCCACAATTTGTATGAGTTATTATTACAGTTTGAATTGTTTATAAATACGGAAAGTGTTTTAATAAGAAAATAATATGTTTTCAAAAGACAAAAAGTTAAGCCATATTTAATTCAACTTCTGCGATTATAACTGCGCTTAATATCATACATAATGATAATAAATCGATTCTAGAATGATGTGTTACTCGTAGCTTTTCTCAAATTGGGGATGAGTGAAAACAAAAACAAATAAATTGATAAGAAACAATAGAAGAAGAAGTGTAGTTGTGAATCTCAAGGAAAAAAGATTCTTAATAGATTGGGGGAAAAGAGAAATGCAATAGATTGTGAAGTCAAGTCATTGAATAGTCTATATTGAGTTCCTATGAGTTTGGTTGGAAAAGTATATAGGAAGGAATGAAGCTACAATAGACAAATTAAAGCCAAGTTTATGAGAAATACGAATGAAATGGTCTTAAGTTTTGCCCCCTCCATTGAATATGTTCATATGATTTTGGGAGAATAAAAAGGGTTTTAGGTCTTTTCAATTTATTTTGGCCGAGTTAAAATTTTTGTCCCATAGTTTAGTGAGTAAGTTATGAGCTTTGTGTTATCCCTTGTGTTTTTTTATTTTTGTTCAATATTTCATCTATTTTACAAATCAAAGGAAAAACAATTTTTTGTTTTGTTGTCCCTTAATTTGTAACAAATCAAACAAACTTTCTGGTTGTATTTGATTAGGGATGTAAATCGGTCAAGCTAAGCCAGGCTTTGGCCTTAATAGCATAAGTCTACATAAAACATTTAAAACTTATATTTTCCTATTAGCCTATTGAAAGCATGATTTATAATCCTGACCTGACCTATTGTAAAAATAAAATAAAAAATATAGCATGGCCTATGAGGCATTCTAGGCCTACAAAGTTCCAAACCAAACTAAAATAAGAAAAGATGAAATTTCTAATTCATTAAATAGTGTTTTCAGTAAGAGTTTAAATTATAAAAAATTTCAAACAATTTTTTTAACAAGTTCACAAAGATTCCTAAATAATGTCCATAACAACACATAAAATAATTATTTTTAGGAGCTTTTTCTTTACTCTTGACAACCTTCATAAAAATATATTATTTTATTAAAAATTAAAAGGCTAGCCTACAGGCTTTTAGGCTAGACTTTATAGAATGAGCCTATGGTGTAATTTTAAATGAGTATTTCTAAAAGTCTAAACCCGTTCTATTTTTTAAATAGACTACACTAGGTCAAGGCTAAGTTAGGCCAGACTGTACACCCCTAATAGGCCATCTGATCAATTTACACCCCTACATTTGATGCACATTGAGTAACAACAAGCAATTTTATGCTATATGTTATTCGATATTGCTTTTGCACTTAAAAAGTAATGTAAAATAGCCTTTGTCTTCCTTTTGCACTTCCTTGACTAAGCTCAATCTCATCTTGCTCCGTATCCTTTATAGCCAAGATCTTAGCTTTAGTAAGATATTCCAAAGACAAGTTAGAATACTTTGTTGAATCAAAAACACATTAATACCTATACCCTTATCTTCTCAATCATGTTTACAAATCTGAAATTGAGTCATAACAATCTTGACATTCTCCAAGCATGTGAATACTCTGACAACTTGACTATCCTTATCAAACACCAACCCTTTCAAAGTAACCAGTCTTTCCTTAGGTTGCTTTTCTAGCTTGCGATTGTGGGAACGGGTCAAAGGCTCAGGTGGTAGAAGGATCTTCCCATCTTGCAAGTTTATGGCATTGCACTACTCCTTAGTGTTCAAAGTCCTGACTGGAGCTTCCCATTCGAATTAATGTGTGATTCCAGCAAATATGAACTAGGAGCAGTACTTGGACAAAGGAAAGACAAGATCTTCATAACCGTGTACTACGCCACTAAAACCCTTACTCCGGCGCAGGTGAATTGCATAGTAACAGAGAAAGAAATGCTGGCAGTGGTGTTTGCCTGCGATAAGTTCAAATCTTATTTGATAGGCTCTAAAGGATGATGTTCACTGATCACTCGACAGTTAAGCATTTATTTTCCAAGAAAGATGCTAAGCCAAGATTGATCAGATGGGTGCTCCTCCTTTAGGAGTTTGATATGGAAATCAAAGAGATGAAGGGGAGTGACAATATGGTTGCGAACCATTTATCTCGAATGGAAAAGGAAGAGTCTCAGGAGGATAAAGAGAAAATCAAAGAAACATTCCCTGATGAGCAACTCTTGATGCTCTCTGAGAAAAGTGCTCCCTGATTTGCAGACATCGTGAACTACTTGGCAGCTGGAGTGGAACCATACCACTTAAGATATCAAAGAAGAAGGAAATTTCGCCATGAAACAAAGAAATACTTTTGGGATGACCCTTTACTCTTTAAGAGATGTTCTGATCAATTGCTACGTGATAAACCTTTGGTTTACCATGTTTTTAGGCTAAACTATACAAGAATTATGTAGTAGATTGCATGGAATTCAAGGTTTTACATCATATAAGTCATAAGAGAGGAAATTGAGCTAACATTTTGAAGTTGTTTGCATTTTGAAGGTAAAACCACACTTATTGGTGCTAAAAAGTGATGAAGAACTAATGACAAAGAGTTGAGGATCAAAATGGACCAAAAGAAGCCAAAATATTACAAGTCAAAGGCCAGAATAGCACGCTCTAGCGCACAGAATGGATGCTCAAGCACGTGCAGGCAGGGAAAACAATCAAATTGAGCAATCCAGGACGCTTAAGCGCACAAAAGCACGCTCAAGCCCCCAAGATCACAAAAATCCACCATCGAGGAGCACGCTCGAGCGCACAAGTGGACGCTCGAGCGCGTGAAGGCAGGCAAAATCCAGTAATTCATGCTCAAGAGGACGCTCAAGCCCCCAGTAGCGCGCTTGAGCACCCAAACACGCACCAGTCAGCCAAGATTTAATGAAGATTTAAGGAGATTTGCCACAGGATACAAATTTGTAATATTTCTTGAATGAAGCGGAAATAAATCAGTCTTGATTTATCAACTGATAAAGATCCTTTGGAAGATTGGAAGAGGGATCATAACAAAGATTTGAAGCTCAATCTGTCACCCAATCTGCAAGATCTTAAATGGAAAAAAGGAAGCAATTAAAGATTTGAATGGAAAATTTGATATAGATTCATGAGAATATTAGAAGGAGGATTAGGAGATATGGCTTCAATGGTTATAAATAGGGAGCTGAGGGGCACTCATCATAGACTTTTACCCTGGAACCAATCCAAAGAATTACATAGAGACCTAAAGGAGGAATCCTGTTGCGGAGCGCTGGAACAATGAGGAACCAAGTCAACATCACACCAATGGAGGCTTGGGGTTCTCTTATCTTTACTATTGTTTTTGAATTCAGTATGCTAGGCTATATTTTTATGTAGTTAAGGGTAGATGGAACCCAATTGAATCTTTATGTTTATGAATTAAATTGTCTCTGAATTCTTCTCTTTTTATATTTGAATGAATTTATCTCTTCTTAATGCTTTCTATGAGTTTGCTCCTTGTAGAATGATTTTGGCGAATTGTATGACAATAGGGATGTTAGTGCATGAACCCTGATTTGATAAATTTATCACAATCCTTGTGATCTAGGGTTAGACATAGGGTAATTGTGCAATCTTAGAATTCTTGATCTTAATGCATGTTCTCTTGGGGAATAACCGAGGAACTAGGGTTCTTCTGAGATCACATAGATTTAGGGTAACAAGGAATTGAGCCTTAATTCACTTAGAAATAATTGATTGGCAATATTTTAAGAACAGTTTCTTGGCAGTTTAAATCATAATATACAGAGGAGATTGGGGGAAGTCGAAACCCTAACTACGCTTGTTTTACATTCGTAATCAATCATCATCTTTTCCAATTGTTTCTTTTTAATTCTGAATTTTCTTAAATTGCATGTTGTTGCTTGTTTTTTATTTTAAATTCTTCAATTACAATTATCTCAAATCCAATTATTGATTGTCCAACTAAAACGCGATTAGCGAACTAGTGCTTGAATATCCGATCCTCGTGAGAACAATCTCGTACTCCGGTATACTATATTACTTTACGACTGGTGCACTTGTCGAGTCGCAACACTACGAAGTTGCATTGCTGAAGAAGAGCAACAACAAATCTCGGAGCAATGCCACAATTCACCTTATGGAGGACACTTTGCTGGGATAAGGAT
Source organism: Gastrolobium bilobum (assembly GCF_033153095.1). Lineage (NCBI taxonomy): Eukaryota > Viridiplantae > Streptophyta > Magnoliopsida > Fabales > Fabaceae > Gastrolobium > Gastrolobium bilobum. The sequence continues at coordinate 22,779 of NW_026897255.1, read as the reverse complement.
TGCAGCCAAAGTACTTCCATCAGGTATATATTGTCTTTCCCTATTTAAAGACGCTAACAAGTTTGTTCAAAACTATGACAGGTGTCAAAGATCAGGGAGCATCACAAGGAAGCATGAAATGCCCTGTGCTCCCATAATGGAGATTGAACTGTTTGATGTATGGGAGCTGGATTTCATGGGGCCTTTCACGCCTTCCTTCGACAATAAGTATATCCTGGTAGCAATTGATTACGTTTCAAAGTGGGTGGAAGCCATAGCCTCCCCCACAAATGATGCTAGAATAGTGATAAAATTCATCAAGAAGAATATTTTCACTCGTTTTGGAACCCCGAAAGCAATCATCAGCGACGGGGGCAAGAATTTTGTGAATATACAATTTCAAATGCTCTTGAGGAAATATGGTGTTCATCACAAGTTTGCCAATCCTTACCACCCACAGACCAATGGGCAGGTAGAGGTCTCCAACAAGGAGATCAAAAGAAACTTGCAGAAGGTTGTGAGCCATACCTGAAAGGACTGGTCTAGTAAGTGGGATGACTCCTGGTGGGCATACAGGACTACATACCGTACACCTATAGGATGCTCCCCCTATAACTGGTATTTGGATAGGCATGTCATTTACCTTTGGAGTGGCAACATAAAGCTTTATAGGCTATTACCTTGTTGAACATGGATACTAAACTTGCTGGAAAAAAGAGATTGCTCCAACTGAATGAGCTAGAAGAATTCAGGAGCGAAGCATTTGAGAATGCTAGTCTTTACAAGAAGCAAATGAAAAGATGGCATGACAAGAAGCCGATGCCAAAAGAACTGAGAGCTAGTGATAAGGTGTTACTCTATCGGTCAGGGCTGAGATTGTTCCCAGGGAAGTTGAGATCCAGGTGGGATGAACCTTATGAAATCATCAAAGAACTACCCAACAAAGCATTTGTTATTGTGAATGAAGCTATCAGAAGTACCTTCAGCGTGAATGGATATAGATTGAAGAAATATAACAGAGGAGCTGTTGATCGATAGGAGATAACTCTTCCTCTCGATGAACCTGAGAATGCTTAACCAAGGAGCACAAAGTCGAGCTAAGACTATGAACAAAACGATACTGAGAGACAACCCAGATTTCCTTTCCTTTCCTTTAAGTTTAATATTGTTTTAAGTTAGATTTTAAGCTTGCTAATAAAGAGTTTCTGTACACTGTAGGAAGTTAGTTTTGGGGTTGCTCCTGAGCAACTTTAACCCAAATTGTATGGCATGGAGCAATCCATACTTAGATATTAATCTAAGATATGGATCCATTTGAGAATGGGCTGAACCAACCCCTTTTAACGATCCAAAGACTCATCATGGGCTGGATCTTCCGAGATAATTCAACTTTTGAATTACTTTCATGATTCTGTTCCCCCTCTTTTCAGGAAAGAGAATGGAGCAGCAGCTACACCACTCTCACTCAGCCATGTCGTGCAGTGATTACCAATTTTCAAATAATCATGTAGCGCCATTTTTCAAAAAGACTACGTCAGGGGAGTTGCAGAGGTAGCAGTTATCTTTTTTGATTGCATTAAAGGCGAGCTAGGTCTATAATGCACCCTTAACCTACCACCACTCATATCTCTCCTCAAGCCCAATCAATCCCCTCAGCCAAATACTTCTCTATCAATAAAATCTCATTCGACTTTCTCTCCAGCAAACCATTACCATTCTCCCCTAATCTTCAAGCCTGATTCCTTGGCTATTGTTCTCACCCTTCACCCAAAAGAGTTGATACAATGATGAGACATAAGACCAAGTTAGCCATTACCTCCTCAGCACCAGGGAGGACAAGAGGAAGTCAGAAACTTAAATCTGTTACCACATTCGATCGGACCATAACACCATAAAGAGGCATAGCCATCGTGAGCCAAAAACAGGGGGGAATTGAAGGATGGCTAGCTGATGACATTACAAAGCTTGGTTGGGAGTTGTTTGTTGAACCACCGCAATAGGCTAGCACTGAGCTTGTTTTGACATTCTTGGAAGCTATAAAAACGGGGAAGCTGCCAACAGTTACCATTAGAGGTGTGAAGGTGGATTTCACACCAGAAGAAATTAATGAAGCTTTTAACATAATCACTGTTCTGGAGGAGGAGGATGAGTATGAAAATTACTGTGCAAGGAGAGGGGAAGAGAACATCACTACTGAAGTACTTAAGGAGATATATCTTGACGGAGCAAAATAATCTTTTCCTAGAAAATCCCTTAAGTTCGAGGCAAAGGTATTGATGTATTTCATCAATTATAGACTGATTCCAGTAAGCCATGATACCAGAGTAAACTGGGAGAGAACATTCCTAGTTTTTTGTATTGTCACCAAGAAGAAGTTTGATGTGGGAAGATTGATATACAAACAAGTAGTTACAAATGCTACTAGGAGCACATCATTCTACTTTCTATGTCTAGTATATGAGCTGTGCAAAAGGGCTGCTTGAAACCTAAGCACCTTGATGCTGAAGAAACCATTCCTATGGCATCAGACATTTATCAAGCAACATTGAAAAGAATGCGGGAGAATGAAAGACTGCAAAGTGACAAAGAAGGGAAAGAAGATGACGAGGATGAGGAAGGAGAGAAAACTGAAGATGTATCAGAAGCATCAGGGAGCGGTAAAAATGTAGCTCCACAAGAAACACCATGAAGAAGAAAGTCACCTTTGAAGAAAACAACTGCGGCCAAAGTAAAAAGACAACTTATGGTTGATGCACTTAAAACAATCACCGTTTAAACCATGATGGGAATGAGAGCATATCTTCTAGCTTTGCAGGTTCAAAATATTAAGGAAACACTCTATGGAGAGCTCCAATATCTCAAGGATATGAACATACAAATTGTAGCAGATAAGGAGGCTTTCCGAAAGGAGTTGAACCAGATTAGGAGCGCTGAACCTTTTCCCAAAACGTAAAAGCTGGATCCGATTAAAAAAGGGAAAGAGCTTGTCGATGTGGAAGAAACACTCAAGGCGCTAGTTAACTATGTGAACTCTATAAAACAAAGTCTTCTACAGAAAGATAAAGCCCATGCTAAAGAAAGAGCCCACTGGAACAATGAAATACGTTCCTTGAATGAAGAAATTGAGAGCACGAGAAGGAAAGAGACCCGGCTTTGGATGTATGTAAAAGCTTGAGACAAGGTGTTTAATAATAATTGGAAGGAAAATTTCAGAGGTCAACAAATGTTTCCACCATTCCCAGACATTTTGCTACCAGAAGCCATAACTGATGCTCCTGATCAAGGAGCAGGCACTCAATAGGGTCACGTATGTGAACCTAGGTTTATTCGTTCCCTATTTACTTTCATTTAAATAGTGATGGAACGAATACCTGATTATCTGGGTTGGGTTGGTTTGCCAATTCTCTCTGATTGTTCTTGCTATATCTGCGGTGTACCAGGGATTTGCCACCCTGATCTGTTATCTTAAACTTTTATATTAATGTCAGTAGTTTAGAGTCATGTAAAGATTGTGTTGTTTTAAGAATCCTGTTTATTCTAATTATGCCTTGAAGGTATTTAGTAATTGCTCCTTATTTTAGAAAAGAGTACAAATGCCAAGCCAAAAGACCAGTAACTTATAGGAGCAAAAGTAAAGTAGTCCATCTGACTTGGAGCAACACTTGGCTAAACTAAATCTAAGTGCATTAAAAATGGCCTTGAGCGTTTGCACCTAATCTGTACTCTGTAGTTGCTTGTCACACACTCGCAAACAAAAATTGAAATTTAATACTCAAAAGTCGAGGTCCATTGATGGTCTGGATGCTTCTTAAATCCAATTTAATGATATGTAACTTGCACTTTTCTTCCATTTTCTCTGCAAGGAACATATATTTGTTATGTTGGGCTGGAGCAATATGTAATATGGGAATTAAGGAAGTACTGGAGCAATTTGATTTGATTTTTTCTTTTAAGCATTTAATGGATCGAATTGCCTCTGCAGGAACCTTGAAGCCCAACCAAAGAAAGCCCAACTCAATGAAGGAGAAACTTGGAAGAAAAGTAAAAATGTAGCACCATAGGGAGATAGGAAAACACATTACAATAAAGGCACAGGAAAAGCAACCAATTGAGCGCCTCCACGTCAACGTCAGTAGAGAATGTAGGAGTGTGCCCTCATTATGCAGATCTCATGCAAAAGTAATGAAGGAAATAAGGGGACCACAACTGCAATAGGGCTGATTTGGCAAGGAGCAACATTGTGATTGGAGAGGACTTGAGGAAAACTAGGTCGTAGATTCATAGAGCGGCTGAGAGTGAAAGCAAGGACCTCAGCTAAAAAGATAGGAGAGCTAAACCACGAGCATCTTCTTCAACCTCACGTCTGAGATTTTTCTGAGTTTTTTTTCTTTTCATTTTTTTCTATAGTTGTAGTTATGCTCTTTATGAGCTAATCCTCTTAAGTAGGTTAAGGGTGAGGTAGAAGTAACCCTCTTTGTCTTAGGATGAATTTGTAATGAAACCATCTTTTTCTTAATTAATTATGAGATGTTCCTTGTTTTAGTGCTCTGATTTCGCAATGCCTTTTGGTTTGCAAACTCATCCCAGACCCACTTGGTCGATGAAACCCTCACAAAGTAGTGTGGAGCGGAATTAGAAGTCTTATAATATTTTGCTTTGAGTCAGAGGAATATCCAGAAAGGGGAACACTATCATGTGTAAATCACTTTTGCTAGTGATCCCTTTGGCCAAGCTCTTCTGAGAAGGCAAACATGATCTCCTTGAGTTTAAAATTCAATAAACTTCAAGAGTAATTTGGAACAAAAAGCCTTTGCTCCAGGTTATATTGGATAAACCGTAATGGAGACAGGAGCATAGTTCAATTCGAAAAACGTGTAACGTTGCAGGCTCAACCAAGGGGGTGAAAATACCGAACTTGAAAACCTACTTTCTTAGTTTATATTTACCTTTCTTAAAGCTATTGATATTCTGAAAACTAATATCTACGAAAAACATAATTGCTCTAAGTGATTCCTGGTGACATTGACCTTTGTCTCATTGCTCTCAACTTGATGATTTTTATTGTTTAATGAGATTTTAATGTTATTATTGTTCAATGAAGGTTAAGAATGACTCCAAGAATTTAGATACTTAGATTGGTTAACTCTGTTTAACTAGCTAGTAGAAAGTTCTTTTTGGAGAGTTCCAACCTAGGACATCTGTTCTATCGCTCTTCATTTTGTTTATTTTTAATTTGTTTCCTTTTTTACGCAACTTTTACATTTGTTCACTGAGGATGGTAATCTGGGGCTCTTTGAAAACCTTATATTGCTTGACGCGTGCGCTTGCGCATTGATGGGACGAAAATTCGTTCCCATCTGAGCTCACTTTGATTATAAAATATCATCTGTTCCTTTAGCTGGTGACCATTTTTTGCCTTAAAAACATGTTTCCAGATCTTGAGAATAAAAGCACCAGCAGGGAACGAATAATGATGTAGTCAGCTTAGAATGCAAGAAAAGAGAAACGGTTTGACTTATTTGCACACTTGCTTCACTAACCCCCTCTCCGACCTCTTTGCAGGAAATGTTGAAAAGAAGCTTCCAAAAATTAGAAAGAAGTACAACAATCAAGCAGGAAAAAACGTGTACAACAGAGAATAAAGAGCAACCATTGGGTTAGAGAAAAAAAAGCATGGGAGATTCAGAAGAAAAAGGCAAATCTCAACCTTAAGTTGTCCCATCCAACAACTTGCTTCACATATCAGAGCACTGTTGCACCGCCTCTTTATGCAATCAAGAAATAACTAAGGCAGAATCACAAGTTTGTCACCCACTCTTCTGGCCTATGAATAGGACGTTTCAATACAAAGAAAGCATCGAATTCCTTAATAAGAGATCACCTAGGATAGTTTAAGTTTCTGTTTTGCCATTGTTTAGTTTTAACAGTAGTTAAGTGACAACAACTCTTCCTCCATTTTCTTTCCATCATTTGAGACTCTTCACGGGCATTATCCACACTTCTCCAGTTTATTTCTTTGTAATACAAACTTATTTCCTATTAATATATGTTTTTTTTTCTCTTCTCGTCTATTCGTTATCTTCAAACTGAATCTCGGGTCTATGGGATTTCAGGGTGAAATAATTATGTTTATGTTTTTAGCCATGGGCTAAGTTATTTTGGAACGGAAAATCTGTGAAGTTCTTAAAGAACTATGCTCAAAACTTTTGCACTGAAGCTTTTGTATTTCTGTGATTTAAGTAAACTTAATTGCTTGGGTATCAATAGAAATTGAACTCAAACTGAGAAAGAAACTTATTCAATGAAGGGATTTTAGACAACTTAATCACATGAGGAAAGTAGGATTGTGGAAACAAAACTACTGATTGCCTTAGGAATAAGTAACCACCTCATTCTCTAAAGATTCTGAACTTAGTAACTGTTGGAGTCAAGGAAAGCATAGGAATATGAAAACTTGTGAGCCATTTAAGTCCATGAGGTGAGGAATCAGATTTGGCAGTGAAAAGACCTGAACAAATTCAGAAGGGTTAAATCTTGAGTTGAGAGTATAGCTATTTAAGAATGAACTGTGGATCTGTTCCTTGTGTAAAAAACTATTTTTATTATCCATTCATTTTGTTGTCTCTTAAATATTGTTATCTTTAAGTTTTTATCATTTAATTTCTTGTGACAATATCACCAAATCTCCAATGAATTTTGTCGTTCCTTCTTACATCAAGAAGGATTTAATACATGACGACGCGAGGAGTTATTTAGAGTCAAACTGAACCTACCATCTTGAGGAAATATCCACAAGGTAGTAGGGAACGGAAGACCAAACCGTTCAAATGCTGTATGTTCTATTGCTCATTGTAATAAATTTTGCTCCCTACACACTTTTGGTCCTGTAATATCCCAGAGCACCTCTCCGCCTGACAAGCATTTACAAATCTGAAATTGAGTCACAACAATCTTGACATTCTCCAAGCATGTGAATACTTTAACAACTAGACTATCCTTATCAAACATCAACCCCTTCACCAGCTCCATGTCATCAAATGTCCCTCCATGCTTCTTCGCGATCTTGATGTTCTGGAGATAAACCATTTTGGTCTTCGCTCAGTCAACCATCGACAACACGATGTCCATGGCTAGACTAGTAGCATGGAGTAGGATGAGTACTTGTTGTTGAGCAAAGTACTAGAAGATTTCACAAGAGAGTTGGGATCGAAGAGCGCAACGGGGATAACCATGGTGGTGAGAATGCCCATGGCCTTCAAGAGGCCTTGTTGAGGTTGTCGCTGCAGACAATATATTCCTAGGTTTGGAGAGCTCAATGAGCATCTTGGCGATGGTTTGGAGGATGTAAGTTTTGGTAGTTGTGGAAGTATTCTTTTGTTATTCATAGTTTGTTATGGAATAAAAAGTTATCCTATGATTTTACCCTAATTACCTCTTCGAGGCGAGTCAGCTCCGGGTAACTTATGGTTTTTTCAGTAACAAATATTTGATATTTGTTTTATCCTTCACTTCTTATTGTTTTGTGCTATAATTATTTTTAAAATCAAACATGGAATCAAGATTTTGTTCCTATTCAGTCCTTCATTTTTTTTGCAAATCAAATGTACCACGAGTCTTCTTTGACATAATGGTTGAGGGTTGTTGAATGTATCTCCTTCATGTGTTTTTATGGACAATAGGTGGTGCTGCATGTAAGAACCCACACCGTTAATTTAGGAATTTAAATTAATTAAGTGTGAATTTTGGAAATAATTACATAATTGACCCTAATAATTATGAGAAGACTTAAATAATTATAGTAAGTGATTATTAATGTTGAAAGTCATTTTTCTGACGAAAAGTGCAGATACCGGTTCTGCTTCATGGTATAAATGCGTTTCGATGAAGTATCCCAGAAAATTATGAAAAATATGTATATATTACTAGAATAATATATATGACTAGTATAACAAGTTTGGAGTCAAAATAATGAGAACTGGTGTCAGAACTGATACCGGCTACGTAAAAGCGCGTACCAAAAAAGTGCTGCGAAAAAATAAAATAAAAATATGACAAATCTTAGAAAAATGGCTGGGTTCAAAAATCCAAAGTTTGGGATTAAAATACTAAGCATAGCTATTAATGCTAATACAATGTGATTAAATCTAATGTCCCTATATATACTAATTGCACAAAACCCTAGGCCATATTTTGAAGGCTACGTGAGAGTTCCTTGGCAGCTGATCAGCCCTTCACTGTTCCATTGCCCCCCTCTATTGTAAACCCACCAAAGAAACCATCTTTCTTCTAATTCTCTTCACCAAAACACCTTGTGTGAGTGAGAGATAGCATTGGGGGTAAGTAAGAGACCTTGTTTCTGAGTCTTGGTCACTGTTTTGGGGAAGTCTAGGAGCTGAGTTCTTGAACCTTGTTGAGGGAGACCTTGTCATGGCATGTTGAGCTTCAAGAAGCCATTTTTGCAGAGAAAAGACCAAGCTTTATGTGCCATTTCGTGCACCTTTGAAGTCAGACTTGTGGAGCTACATAGAGAGCTCCAAGAGCACCTCTAGCTCCTGTTTTGGAGCCTTGGGGTATGTCTCTTACCTTGATCATGAGTTTCCTTATTAAAAGAAGAGTCTTGGCATGTAAAATGAGTTGAATAGGTAACCAACATAAACACTGACCTTGGGGTGTTTAAAAATGCATGCTTGGATGTGTCTTGATGTTAAAAATGATGTCTTGGAAGGATATCTTCGGAAAAATGCAGAACTGCATTCTGTCGCGAAATATCCGGATATGATATCCGGATATGTCCCCGAAAAATATCCGGATATTTTGGAAAATTCGTGATGGTCACTGTTCTGTTCATACAAAATTGCAGTTGGGGTTTATGGACCCTAGATTGGTTAGTTGAGCCTATGTAATAAATAATCTAAGTCAGAATTAATTGGATTAAGAGCTTATGGCTTTTTGAGAAGCCTAATGGCATGAAACATAAAAGGATAACGTTGTCGTTATGTCATGAACTCTTAGAATATGAATATTGATATGGTTGTTGGTATAAACAGACTGTGAGAGTGCTGCTTGTGAACCTTGGACTTGGCTGGACTCTTGAGTTGGATAGTTAGCTTGCGTGGTAAGTTTTCGTGTTCTCGGTTTTGCCATTGTTGGTCCCACCATACCTCATGGAGGGATGGTTTATATGCATGATGTGTTTTCATGTATTGATATTTGAAATGCTATTGAGCTGTTAAGTGCAAATGCCTTATAATATGTATGTGTTGTTCCACCTAGACGGTAAGCCGGAGTATGTGGCGTCATACAATACGGTGATTCTGTGGATGGGTTCAAGTAGCGTCTTGCACTGATTGTAGGTTGTAGACGTATGTAATTCCTCCATGTTCTCTGGCCAGTAGGATTTTGACACACATGACATGATTATATGCTGCATTGCACTGATTTTGGAACTTATATTATATTACTCTTATATTGCACATGTAAGTGAGCTTGTGGTGGAGAGATCCTTGAGGACCCCTTGTCTTACTGAGATTTCTTTTTAGAGATCTCACCCCACATTTGGGACACATTTTCAGGTTCAGGTACCTCGGGGCTGATACCTCGGGCAGCAAGAGGCTGGAGCTTAGTTGAGTGTTTATGCATGTTTATGCTGATTTGCTTGGATGCCGACTTATGTTTTATTGTCTTTATATTGTTATATGATTTGAGACTCTGTTGTGCCTTGTTGCCTTATTTGGTGAGCATGGGGATTGTCCATGCCACATTGATGTTAGTTATGCTTGTAGCTTTGAGTTGTATAAACTATCAGGATTTGTCCGGTCTACGTGTTGTACTTCTGTGACTAGAGACACCGTTATTTATGTAATGAGGTTATTCAGTGTAGTTAGCTGTTATTTGCAATTTACATACAGGCAATGTTTTTGAAAAAGGATTCGTTAATCAACTTGGTTAATAATAATGACGTCATAAATGGAAATAAAAAGTTAGTTTTTGCATTTTAATTAAGCAACGCTTAATACGATGATATGATAACAACCAGGTATACACGGGGTGTTACATTTTATGGTATCAGAGCACTTTCTAGGGAAAAAGCCTGTATGTATTGCAATGACTTAAGATTTCTGCTGTGTGTTTTGTCTGTTTAGTTCTTTTGGGTTTTACTATGATGATGCATGTGTGACCACATTGTGTGGGCCTGATCAACTCATTGTTTGTGTAACTTGTGCAGATTCATGGTATTACCTCGGAGGGACCGAGAGACACGAGAGGGTCAACCCGACCCGTTCCTGGCTGCATTGGGTGAGATGCATGCGGCTCGACTAGCCGACTAAGAGGCCATGAGAATGGCAAACCAGGCTATGCTGGACGCCGTTAGAGAGGCGAACAGGAAAGCCACAAAGGATGTGTTGTAGGCGAACCGCCTGGCGAACATGACCATGATGTGGGTCATGTTAGAGGAGATGAGGAATGGTCCTGTTGGTGGCCAGCATTCTACGCCACCACCTCCATCGCCACCACCACCGCCGCTTCCACCCAGTCATTAGGATGAGAGTCAGAGTCATCAGGAGGGTGCCATTCATCTTATTGGGATGATGTAGCCCTACTTTGAACCCGCAGAGGATAGAGAGACGATTGACCGCCGGCTGAATGCTTTCCGCAAGCATAAGCCACCTTCTTTTGATGGATCTTATGATCCTATTGCTGCTGCTAGATGGCTTCAGGCCCTGAACAAGATATTCAGGGTGATGCAGTGCACAGATCCCCAGGAGCGGATGTTTGCTACGTATATGCTAGAGGGAGACGCACATGAGTGGTGGACGAACACCTCTCAAGCTTACGAGATGCAAGGTCATGTCATGACATGGCCATTCTTTGACGATTGTTTCCTAGGGAGGTATTTCCCATATGATACGCAGGAGAGGAAATAGGGAGAATTTGACTGATTGGTGCAAGGCTCGTTGACTGTGGACGAGTACTTGGTTAAGTTCAATAAACTGGTCAAGTTTGCACATTTTCGTATTGCTATGCCTACCCTTACCTTTTTGGCTTCTAAGTTCCGTAGAGGACTTAATGAGGAGATTACGGATAGGATTGCGGGAGCTACATCTAGAGACTTTGGCACGTTGATTCAGCTGTGTCGTGACATCGAGGATGTCTGTATTATGAGCAAGGCCAAGAAGGTCAAGTTAGCTTTTGTTAAGGGAGCTGGTAGTTCCACTTCCTGGAAAGAAAGGAAGTTTGCTGGTAAAGGGAAATGGAAGCAGTTGGCTGCTAGGCAGGCGCCTAGCCAATTCAAGAGGACTTCTATGCAAGGGAGCGCAGCTAGACCTCCTACTCCCAGGTGTATGGGATGTGGGAAATTTCATGTTGGGCCGTGTGCTACCGGCCAGTTGATCTGTTTTCATTGTGGCAAGGAGGGCTATTATTCCAGAGATTGTTCGTCGTCTACTGCGAGAGCTGCAGCGGTTCAGGCGATCCCGTTGCAGATGATTCCTACTGTACCTTCAGCGGCACCTGCAGTGCGACCTACCACTTGCCGTGTTTATACTTTGGATTGACAGCAGTCAGACCGAGCTCCGAACCTTGTGAGAGGTACTGTTTGTATTGGTGGTTCTGTTGCTGATGTTTTATTTGATTCCGGGACGACACATTCTTTCATTGCAATCCTGATTGCTGTGGGGCTTGAGTTGCCCAGTGTTGTGCTTTCTCCACCGTTGCGGGTGACTACCGTCACCGGAGAAAAGTGTGATACCTCCACTGTACATCGAGATGTCGTGTTTCAGTGGGATGGCCGTGAGTTTTCGGTGGATCTGATCGGATTGCCGATGGCTAATTTGGAGATTATCCTTGGCATGGATTGGTTGTCCAAGAATTGTGTGATGACTGATTGCTGTGCAGGCTAGGAGAGCCTTGAGAGCAGGGGCATTTGGTTATGTCATGTTGGGAGGTTTGGTGAGTGGGACACAGGAGGATATCACTAGCATTCCTGTGGTGGGGGAATTCCTTGAGGTGTTTCCTGAGGAGATTCCTGATTTTTCGCCACAGAGGGAGATAAAGTTCTCCATTGATTTGTTGCCTGGTGTGGGGCCTATTTCATTAACTCCGTATCAGATGTCTCCACCAGAGTTGGCAGAGCTGAAGAAGCATATTGAGGATCTTTCGGCGAAAGACTTTATTCGACCGAGCGTGTCTCCATGGGGAGCACTGATCATTTTTGTGAAAAAGAAAGATGGGACCATGCGATTGTGCACCGACTACAGACAACTGAACAAGGTGACAATCAAAAACAAGTATCCCCTTCCTAGTATTGATGATCTGTTAGATCAACTTAGGGGTGCTTGCGTGTACTCGAAGATTGATCTCCGGTCCGGATACCATCAGATTCGGGTGAAGACAGAGGATGTCCCTAAGACCGCGTTTCATTCGAGATACGGTCACTATGAGTATTTGGTGATTCCGTTTGGACTCACCAACGCGCCCGCAGTGTTCATGGATTACATGAACCGTATTTTTCAGCCGTACTTGGATCGGTTTGTGATCGTCTTCATTGACGATATCTTGATATACTCCAAGACGGAGAAGGAGCATGCAGAGTACTTGAGGATTCTGTTACAAGTGTTGAAGGAGAAAAAGCTTTACGCTAAGCCTTCGAAGTGTGAGTTTTGGATCATGTCAGTGAAATTCCTTGGGCATGTGATTTCTACATAAGGAGTTGCAGTTAACCCGAACAAGATTGAGGCCGTGTTGGATTGGGAGAGGCCCAAGACGGTTACAGAAGTGAGGAGTTTCTTGGGTTTTGCTGGTTACTATAGGAGGTTCATTGAGGGATTCTCCAAGATGGTTCTACCATTGACTCGCCTTACCCGGAAGGAGACTCCATTTGTGTGGAATCACGAGTGTGAGGAGTGCTTTCAGGAGTTGAAGGAGAGAATGACCACTGCACCTGTGTTGGTCCTTCCTGATCCTGCTGAGTAGATCGAGTTATATTGTGACGCCTCCAGAAAAGGGCTGGGATGTGTGCTATGCAGTTGGGCAGAGTGATTGCTTATGCTTCGAGGCAGTTGAAGCCACATGAGGAGAACTACCCAACTCATGACTTGGAGTTAGCGGCGATTGTCTTTGCTTTCAAGATTTGGAGGCATTATCTTTCTGGCATGAAGTTTACCGTGTTCAGTGACCACAAGAGTTTGAAGTATCTGTTTTATCAAAAGGAGATGAACATGAGACAAAAGAGATGGATGGAATTTCCGAAGGACTACGACTTTGAGTTGAAGTACCACCCGGGCAAGGCCAACGTGATAGCTGATGCTTTGAGTCGGAAATCCGTGAGTCTATCTAATTTGATGATGGGTGACTTTGATGTCATTGAGAAGTTTCGGGATCTGTCAGTGACCTCTTTGTTTGGGGGTGCACTTCTCAAGATGGAGACTATGAGAGTTGAAAACGAGCTAATGGAAAAGATTAAAGAGGCGCAGGTGTAAAGAGAGTGCCTTGATTATGTGAAGAACCAAGATGGTGTGTCTTGGAATGAGGATGGTTTGTTGACATTCCAGAAGAAGATTGTGATTCCTCGAGGTCCTCTGACGGAGGAGGTGACAACAGAGGCTCATAAAGGCCAATTCATTGTCCACCCTGGTGCTACAAAGATGTATTAGGATTTAAAGAGAAATTTCTGGTGGCCGGGCATGAAGAAAGACATAGCTGTGTATGTGTCCAAGTGTTTGATATGCCAGAAAGTGAAGATATAACACCAGAAGCCGTCGGGTAAGGTTCAACCTCTTGAGATACCGCAATGGAAATATGAGAGCATTTCCATGGACTTCGTGGTAGGATTGCCTAAGACTCAGGCTGGTTGCGACTCTGTGTGGGTCATTGTGGACAGATTGACTAAGTCTGCCCACTTTCTTCCAGTAAAGTTGAGCTTCTCTACTGAGCAGTTGGCCAGACTATATGTTCGTGAGATCGTGAGGCTTCACGGGGTGCCCGAGAGTGTCATCAGTTATAGGGACCCGAAGTTCACATCTCGGTTCTGGGAAGCGCTGCAGGGAGCTTTTGGTACTCAATTGAGATTGAGTACAACCTATCACCCTCAGACTGACGGACAGACTGAGCGGACTATCCAGACATTGGAGGACATGTTGAGAGCTTGCACTTTGGAGCATGGTTCAACATGGGATAGGTACCTGCCATTGGTTGATTTTTCGTACCACAATAGCTTTCATGCTAGCCTGGGCATGACGCCCTACGAGGCACTGTATGGTAGGAGGTGTAGGACTCCTACCTGTTGGTCTGAGGTTGGAGATAAGGGCTTGTTTGGCTTGGATTTCGTCCAAGATACCACCTAGCAAATCCAGATGATCAGAGAGAAGCTGAAGCAAGCGCAGAATCGCCAGAAGAGCTTCTACGATGTCAAGCATCGACCACTGGAGTTCAGTGAAAGTGAGCACGTGTTTGTAAGACTATCACCTGTAACCGGTGTTGGTCGAGCTCTCGGAGTGAGGAAGCTTATCCCGCGATTCATTGGGCCATACCAGATTCTTGGTAGGGTAGGGCCTGTTGCCTACCAGCTTGCCTTGCCTCCGAACTTGGCCAATATAAGAACCTGCATCGTTAATTAAGGAAGTTAATTAATTAATTATGTGAAATTAGGAAATAATTCCATAATTGACCCTAATAATTATTATGAGGCTTTAATAATTATAGTAAGTGATTAAGAATGCTGAAAGTCGCTTTTCGGAAGAAAAGTGTAGATATCGGTTCTGCTAGTCAGTATAAATGCGTACCAAAAAAGTATCCCGAAAAATTCTGATAAGTGCATGATAATTACTAAAATAATATGTAGGACTTGTAAAACTAGTTTCAAGTCAAAATAATAAGAACTGGTGCCAGAAACTGATACTGGTTATGAAAAACGCGTACCGGAAAGGTACTCTGAAAATTATAGAAAAAATATGATAATTCTTTTAAATTTGAGTACGTTAAGAATCCTGAGTTTGGGATTAAAATGCTAAGCGTAACAATTAAAGTTAATACTGTGTGTTAATTGGTTAAGTGACTATATAAGCTTAGTGCACATGATCCTAGGTCATAAATTGCTGCCTCCTACGTGAGTTTTGCTGAGTCTTGAGTCAGCCACCATCTTGCCACCTTCTCCTCCATTGTTGTGAGCCAAGGAGATTCTTTTCTCTTTGGTTTCTTCTCCAAAACACCTTGGGTGAGTGGGAAATACTTGGGTGAGTGTGTTGTGAGCTCCATTTTTGAGTTGGTGGGCTGTATTGAGGGCCTTTGGGTGCTGACTTAGGGAGTTGGTGTAGTTGAGCCATGGTCATGGCATTTTGAGGTCCAAGTGGTGACCTTTGGTGTGAAAGAACCAACCTTTGTGAAGGCATTTTCATTTGGTGTTCAAGTCTGAACCTTGAGAGCTGGTTGTGAGCTCCAAGAGCAGCCCTTTTGCCTCTGTTTTGAACCTTGGTGAGTTGTACAACCTTGATCATGGGTTTTTATGGGTTAAAGGTGATGTCTTTGCATGTTACTGTGTTAAGCAACTAACCAACTGGTATGTAAACCTATGAGGGTATAAAAATGCATGCTTTAACGTGTTTAAGTGTTAAAAATGGAACCTTGGAAGGATATCTTCGCGAAATGCAGAAACTGCATTCTGTCGCGAAATATCTGGATATCTGCTCGTAAAATATCCGGATATCCAATATCCAGATATGGGGATCTGGATATCCGGATATTGATATCTGGATATTGCAAGAGAAATATCCGGATATTGGATATCCGGATATGCCCCCGAGGAATATCCGAATATTCTGGGTTTGCAAGGAACAGTAGCGTACTGTTCATCCAGAACTGATCTATGGGTTTGTGGACCCTAGTTTGAGGAAGTTGAACTTCTGTAATTAATTAATGTAAGTCAGAATCAAAGGATTAAGGGCTTATGTCTTGGTGAGAAGCCTTAAGACGTAAAACGTAATGAAAAGGCGTTGTCTTTATGTTGTATACTTGTAGAGTATGATTGTTGATGTATTGTTGTTCCATATCAGATTGTGACTCTGCTGTGTTTGGACTTGAGCTGTGGACTCTTGGCTTTAGGTGTTAGCTTGCAAGGTAAGCTTTCGTGTCCTCGGTTTAGCCATGTTGTGGTTCCACCATGTCCCATGGGGGTATGGTTATATGCATGCTGTGTTACATGCTTAGTAAATATTGTGAATATTTAGAGGGTGCATGCATACCATTGAGGTTCGGCCATTTAGAGATGTTATACTTAAGAGGTGATTTTAAAGATGAAAGATGCATGCATGGCTTTATTAGTCCAAGATCTAGTCATATAAACTAGTTAGAGTTTATTCTACTCACTTGAAGGGATGAAGGGCTCATGAAATCTTACCTCAAAGATGATGTCTAAAGTATAACTCCAACTTGATCTTCAAGTAGTCTTCTAGGATTGAGAGTTGCTTCCAACCACTTCATAATCTCTCTTTACGTAAGTCTAAGAGGAGAGGAGAGGTGTTGGTTCACTTTTTTCTTGTTTATGAGTGGGTGGCCGACGCTAGAAGTGAGAAAGTGTGTCCTTGCTTTGGTTCTTTAGGTAGTGTACGGCTAGGAAGGGGAGAGATCTTTGTTTGTACACCTTTTTATTCAAGTCTCCCTAATCATCATGCCTAGGATAGGATAGGCTAGGTCTTGGTTGAGTGTGGGGTAAGCAAGTCTCCTCACATTGTTCAAGGTTGTCATAAGCATGGGGAAGGGGTAATGATAGTGTGTAGAGTGTAGGACACTCAAGGTGTCATACGCATGGGGGACTCTTGCATTCCTACCTAGAAAACAAAACTTCATCATTATTCACTTAGGAAGTGGTGCGCGTGAATCGAAGGGGTTCTATGTGTGTAGCGCCTAAGTGGAAGGAAGATAAGGCTCACATTAATTGCTTGAAGAGTGGTGTGCATGGGGAGAAGAACTTTTGTATGACATGCCTTGGTTAGGGAAACGAGGTGCATCCTTAATTACTTTGGGGAATGAGGTGCATGGGAAGGAGGAAGGTCTTTGCGTGTACCAATGTTAATTGCTTTAATCATCATTGAAGAAATGTTGGTTAATGTGTAGGGCCTTTTGTCTTTTAGCTTTCCATAATTGAATTCTAGGATAGAGTGTCTTTGGGACTTCCCAATGCATGGGTTTGGGAATCACCTTGAGTATGTCACACTCATCATAAGGTGTGTAAGAACAAGTCTTCCCTTTTCATGCTAATTATTGCGCCTAGGGAGATGGAGAAAAGGTGGCTTCACCTTTTTAATCATGCATTGGGGAAGACTTGTGCGCCTAGGGAAGAGGGAAAGGGAGCCTACTTTTATGAAGGGAATCTTGGTTTATGTTCCCTTGATGTGTTACCTTGGGAGATGGAAAGACTTGTGTCATGAATGGCTTGAGTGTGTAAGAAGGAAGCTTCCTTTTCCTTGCTATGAGTGCGCCTAAGGTGGGGAAAGCAATCTCATCCCCTTTTTCTCTTTGCTAGGTCGAAGTGGACATGTGAGGAGGGTGAAATCTTCATTCAAATTGTCCAATCACGTGTTGCCACCTCACCTAGGGTTTATTCTTGAATTGGGTTGGGCTTGGTGAGTGTTTGGGCCCATTAAGTTAATAAGTGTGGGACCATTAGTAATTGGGTCAAGGCTGAGTGGTGTGGGCTTGGATCTTTGTCTAGATACTAATTGGGCCATTTCTTATAAAGTGGGCTTGCATTGCTTTGGGCTTAAATCCTTTAACTTAGTTATATTCTTAAGTAGGTTGGGCTTTAACTTTATTTGGGCTTTAAACCACATTGGGCTAAGTTATTAATTATCTTATTTAAAGTGGGTTCTAGCTTAGGACTAATGTTGCTTATTCAAAGCTACTCGTTCACTGAATATGGACTTGATCCCCTTTCATTTCATTTCATTAGGCTAATTTCGAGTACAAGATTTTTGGGTTATTACATCCACCCTACCTAATAAAATTTTCGTCCCGAAAATTACAAACATTCTAAGTCGGGGTACTTCTGCCGGATCTCGTCTTCTCGCTCCCAGGTTGCTTCTTCGGTAGTCCTTCCTTGCCATTGTACCTTTACCATTGGTATCACCTTGCTGCGAAGGCGCTTCTCTTCTCTGTCCAGAATTTTGTAGGGTACTACCGGAATCTTCAAGTTGGGTCTTACTTCCACAGCATCCGGTAACACCACATGTGAGGGATCTGCCAAATATTTCTTTAATTGGCTTACATGGAATACATCGTGAAGATTTGCCAGATTGGGTGGTAATGCTAACTGATAGGCTACTGGTCCTACCCTTTTCAGAATCTGATAGGGACCGATATAGCGTGGGCTTAACTTCTTTACACCGAGAGCTCTACCAACACCAGTAACAGGGGAGAGCTTGATGAACACATGATCCCCTACTTCAAATTCTAGGGGTCGGTGCTTCAAGTCATAATAACTTTTCTGCCGATCTTGGGCTTTCCGCAACCTGTCGCGGATCATCTTAATCTGCTCTGTCGTTTCTTTCACCATGTCCGGCCCGAACATTTCTCTGTCGCCCACTTCTTCCCAGCATACAGGTGTACGACACCTCCTTCCATAAAGTGCTTCATACGGGGCCATACCGATACTGGCATGATAACTGTTATTGTAAGAGAATTCTGCCAATGGCAGATACTGATCCCAACAACCTTCCTTCTCTAAAGCGCAGGCTCTTAACATGTCTTCAAGTGTTTGTATTGTTCTTTCTGTCTGCCCATCTGTTTGGGGGTGATATGCCGTACTCAATCGCAGTTGGGTCCCAAATGCCTGCTGTAATGAATACCAGAACCGGGACGTAAACTTAGGATCCCGATCACTGATTATGCTTTCAGGGACGCCATGTAATCTTACAATCTCTTTTACATAAATCTGAGCCAATTTCTCTGTCGTGTAAGTTCCTTTTACCGGTATAAAGTGAGCTGATTTGGTCAATCTGTCGACCACTACCCAGATGGCATCATAGCCTGCTTGAGTTCTGGGTAGGCTGGTTACGAAGTCCATAGATATACTCTGCCATTTCCACTCGGGGATGCTCAAGGGCTGTAGGGTGCCTGCCGGCCGCTGATGCTCAATCTTTACTTTCTGACACACCATGCACTTGCTTACGTATCTTCCCACATCTCTCTTCATTCCTTTCCACCAGAAATTCTTTTTCAAGTCTGCGTACATCTTGGTGGCTCCTGGGTGTATTGAGTATTGGCTCTTATGTGCTAGCTCCATGACTTCCTCTCTCAAGAGCTTCGTAGGGACAACTATTCTCCCTTGGAAGGTAATTATACCTTGCTGGTTCAGGCTCACACCAGATTGATTCCTTAGCCTCTTTAAACAGTCGACGGCTTGCTGAGCCTGTTTGATCTTTTCTAGTAGTTCGTCGGTGATCTGCACCGCCCAATATTCGGCCTCGCATTCGCTATTCATCACTGCTAGGCCTAAGTTTCGGAAGTCCTCTATCAGTTGATGCTCGGCTATCATCATGCTTGTGACCATTCTGGTTTTTCTGCTCAAGGCATCTGCAACTACGTTCGCCTTGCCGGGATGGTATTGCAATTCAAAGTTGTAGTCCTTTATGAACTCCATCCAACGACGCTGTCTCATGTTCAGTTCTTTTTGATCAAACAAATACTTGAGGCTCTTGTGATCGCTATAAACTGTTGTGGTTGCACCGTACAGGTGATGACGCCATATCTTCAGGGCAAACACGATCGCTGCTAGTTCTAGATCGTGAGTGGGGTAGTTTTCTTCATGCGGCTTCAACTGTCGGGATGCATATGCTACTGGTCTGCCATGCTGCATCAGTACACATCCCAAGCCTATCTTGGAGGCATCACAGTATACCTCAAATGGTTCCTCCGGGTCTGGCAGTGTCAGTACTGAAGCTGTAGTCAACATTCTCTTCAACTCTTGGAAACAAGCTTCACATTCCTCGGTCCACACAAAAGGGGCCTGCTTTCTTGTCAATCGGGTAAGTGGCAATACCCGCTTCGAGAATCCTTCAATGAATCTCCGATAGTATCCTGCTAGTCCAAGGAAGCTCCTTATCTCTGTGACAGTCTTTGGTCGTTCCCAATCTACTACTGCTTCAATCTTGCTGGGATCCACTGCTACTCCTTTCTCTGAAATTACATGTCCAAGAAACTGAATCTCTGGCAACCAGAATTCACACTTTGATGGTTTCGCATACAGTTGTTTCTCCCGCAATACCTGTAGCACAATTCTCAAGTGTTCTTCATGCTCCTCTTTGCTCTTCGAGTATATCAGTATGTCATCGATGAATACGACCACGAATCGATCCAAGTAAGGTTGGAAGATCTGGTTCATGTAGCTCATGAATACTGCCGGGGCATTAGTCAATCCAAAGGGAATGACCAAGTACTCATAGTGCCCGTATCTTGATCTGAAAGCTGTCTTCGGGATGTCCTCCGGTTTGATCCGGATCTGATGATATCCTGATCGAAGATCAATCTTCGAAAACACCTTTGCACCTCTTAACTGATCAATTAAGTCCTCGATACGAGGCAATGGGTATTTGTTCTTGACAGTCACTTTGTTGAGTTGCCGATAGTCTGTGCAAAGTCTCATTGATCCGTCCTTCTTCCTTACGAATAGAACTGGTGCTCCCCACGGGGATACACTGGGTCGGATGAAATTCTTCCCTAGCAGGTCTTCTAATTGCTTCTTCAATTCTACCAATTCAAGGGGAGACATACGGTAGGGTGCAATTGAGATTGGTCCAGTCCCAGGAATAAGTTCAATAGAAAACTCCACTTCCCTTTCAGGGGGAAAGGTGGTAATGTCGTCAGGAAATACATCCTCGAATTCTTTGACCACGGGAATGTTCATCAACGAGATCTCGCTCGCACCTACTAGACCGGCTATTAGCATGAGAGTGCAATCTCCCGATTCGACCGGTGGAGTATTGGGGAGTGGGGTCCCCATCATATCCCCGCCGACTATTATACTTCGGCTGTTACAATCAATTACTACGTGTTGTTTGGCCAGCCAATCCATTCCCAAAATCAGGTTCAGTTTGGCTAAGGGGAGGATTATGAAGTCTTGGTTGTACTTCTTTCCTTTGTATCTGAATTCTACACCTCTACATGTGAAGTGAGACACTGTCACTTCCCCCGTCGCAGAGGTGACTTGCATAGGGGATTGCATTGGGCTCATAGTTAGGTTAAAGGCTTTTGCCACATAATCAGCAATGAAGGAATTGGTCGCACCAGAGTCAAATAAAACAGATAGTTCTTCATCACATATATTGATCGTACCTTTAACTAGTTCGGCCGCCTGGTCCGCCACATGTTGATCCAGCGTGTACACTTTGCCCACTCTTGGCGCCTCAGCGGCTGTCTGTTGTTCTCCCCATTGTGGACAATCTTTGATGAAGTGTCCTTCTTGGCCGCACTTGTAACATTGTGTCGACCCATTCAAACAGTTGCCAAAATGGGCCTTCTTACATTTGGGGCAATTAGGAGCCCTGTTGCCATTTCCTCGAGGATTCCCGGGCCTCTTGAACTTGTTACCATCACGCCTGGGCTGCCACGGTCTGCCTTCACGTTTTCCTCTCCATTGTCCATTCTTAGCCATCAGAGCTTTGGTTCCAATTTCGCTGGTTTCCGCAGGCTTCCTTGCTTGCAATCCTATTGCTTCCACCTTTCTACATCTGTTCACCAGGGTGGCTAGGTCACAGGGGTCGTTGCCAGCTACTAGTTCCGCAATCCTAGCGGATAAACCCCTTTGAAATTTTGCTGCCAGGAAGTCTGGCATGGGCATAGTTCCTCGGTAAGTTGCCAGTCGGAGTAGTTCGTTGAATTTAGCAAGATACTGATCCACCGTCATGGTTCCTTGCACGAGTCGATCAAACTCGCCTTGCTTGCTATCCCGGATTGACATCGGGAAATACTTCTCCAAGAACATTTCTTCGAACATGGCCCACGAAATTGCCACATTTTGCATCACCAAGGGTTGGGACGCATTAGCCCACCAATGATGGGCGTCTCCTTCCAACATATACACTGAGAACAGCACCTTTTGATCATCGTTGCATTGAACCACTCTGAATATTTTGTCCATGGCCTGTAGCCACTGCACAGCTACTATTGGATCGTGTCCTCCCTGAAAGGAGGGCGGCTTGTGCTTCCTAAATGTCAGCAGCAGATCTTGATTATTTCGGCCAGCCGCTCCATGTTCTGGCTGCGGTTGGGGTCCGCCACTACCTGTTCCTCCAGTGCCTGAGCCACTTGCGACGTTATTATTATTGGTCGCGTTGTGAGGGTGGCGCCTGATTTCATTCAGAATATTTTGGAACATTTCCCCTGCATTAGTCTGCATCTGGGAAATGGTGTCCCGTAAGGTGTTAATCTGGCCTTGTATGTCCTCGGGTCCTTGCGGGTTACTGCGAGTAGGTACCTTGCGTGGAGGCATAATGCTGCACATATGTTACAGGAAAAATAAGGGAGTTAGAGTGTAATTCTCATCCTAAAGATCAGAAATTTGCTCTGATACCATAAAAATGTAACACCCTTAATGAGGCCATCAAAGGTGTAACATTGCTTGACATTCAATGCGCGGAATCCATGTACTTAAGCGTGGTTAACTTAAAATTTACTAAGGGGAATTAATTTCGTTCATTCCCCTAACTTATCTATTCCTCTAGTCATGAGTTTCTCTTTTTCTTTGTCTACGGTCTACTTACAAATTAATCTCTACTTGGTTACCCTACTTATACTTATGCGCTATTTTAGGAG
>NW_026897254.1:0-30618 GCF_033153095.1 Gastrolobium bilobum | reverse complement strand
TGGAAAGATTTTAGATAATCACCCATATAGAATATCTCCTGAACCTCTCTATCACATCATAATCTCTAATCATCATGCTTGATATGCTCACAGATTTACGGCTCAGTGCATCAGCTACACCATTAGCCTTTCCAGGATGATATTTCAATTCAAAATCATAGTCCTTTAGGAGTGCAAGTTGTCTCATATTCAGCTCCTTTTGATCAAACAAGTATTTCAAACTCTTGTGATCGCTGAATATTGCAAATTGCATTCCATACAAGAAATGCCTCCACTGCTTCAACCCAAAAACAATTGCAGCAAGCTCAAGGTCATGGGTTGGATAATTTTCTTCATGCGGTTTCAATTGCCTCGATGCATAAGCTACCACTCGCCTATCTTGCATCAGCACACATCCCAATCCCTTCTTGGAAGCATCGCTGTATAGCTCAAATTCACCCTCCGGGTCGGGAAGTACTAACACCGGAGCGGTCGTTAGTTTCTCCTTAAGGCTCTGAAAGCATTCTTCACATTCTTGTGTCCAAACAAATGGAGTATCCTTTCGGGTCAAACGGGTCAATGGCAACACCATGGCTGAAAATTCTTTAATGAATCTCCGGTAATAACCAGCCAAACCCAAAAAACTTCTTATTTCTGTTACTGTCTTGGGTCTCTCCCAATCAACAACTGCCTCTATCTTGCTAGGATCAACTGCTACTCCCTCAGCAGAGATAACGTGACCCAGAAATTGCACTTGAGAAAGCCAAAATTCACATTTAGAAGGCTTTGCATATAACTGTTTCTCTCTGAGAATTTGCAACACAGTTCTCAAGTGGCCTTCATGCTCTTCCTTAATCTTCGAATATATCAGGATATCATCAATAAACACAATCACGAATTGATCCAGAAACGGCTTAAATATGCGATTCATGTAATCCATAAACACCGCAGGAGCATTAGTGAGTCCAAATGGGATTACTTGATACTCATAATGTCCATATCTAGATCGGAAGGCAGTCTTCGGAATATCTTCCTGCCTAATTCGGATTTGATGATAACCCGACCTCAAATCAATCTTTGAGAAGACACAAGCACCCCTCAACTGATCAAGCAAATCATCTATGCGAGGGAGAGGATACTTGTTCTTAATGGTAACCTTATTCAACTGACGGTAATCAGTGCACAATCTCATGCTACCGTCCTTCTTCTTAACAAATATGACTGGTGCTCCCCACGGGGACACACTTGGCCGGATAAACTGCTTAGCCGAAAGCTCTTCAATATGCTTCTTTAACTCGGCTAATTCCGGTGGTGACATCCTATACGGAGCCAGAGAGATAGGCCCCACACCAGGCAACAGATCAATCGTGAACTCAATCTCTCTATGAGGCGGAAGTTGTGGAATTTCATCTGGAAACACATCCACAAACTCCCTCACCACGGAAATAGTGCCAATCTCCTCATGACTTCCGCCTACTAAACCCCCCACAAAGACATATCCCAATGCCCCGGCCCTCAAAGCCTTTCTAACCTGCAACACAGATAGATATGGGGAAGAACTAGTAGCAGAATCATCAGCATCAAGCACAATCCTTTTACCGCAGCAGTCTATCATAGCACAGTTCTTTGACAACCAGTCCATACCCAAGATAACTTGAAGGCTGATCATAGGTAAACAAATAAAATCCAGCACGTAATCTCGGCCTTCATATTTGAATTCAACATCTTTACACAACACGGATGTATAACACTCCTCTCCAGTAGCAGTAACCACTTTCATTGGAGGGCGAATGTCATACATTTGCAAATTTAGCCCAACGGCCATAAAATCAGACATACAGGAGTGTGTAGCTCCTGAATCAAACAATACTTCAACATCCATATTATCAATGTAAATTGTACCTTTCACTAGATTCGGAGCCTTCTCCGATTGCTGACGGTCCATGGTATATACTCTACCAACCGTCTGAGACTCTAGCATAGGTTGAACAACAGAGACCGGAACAGCAGTAGCTTGAACTGCCATAGTTCTTGCTTCATTCTGAGGACACTGCCTGGAGTAGTGACCGGATCTTCCACATTTAAAGCAAATCACCTCACCAGTAGCACATGGACCTCTATGCTCTTTGCCACATCCCTTGCACTTGGGAGGAGGTCCTCTATCAACAAACTTCTTCTGAGTACCGGGTTTCTTGAACAAGTCAAAGGGCTTATTCGCATTCAGCTTCTTGCCTTGCACCTTCTTGTTCTTCCAATAACCTGAGCCCGTTGCTTTATTGGAACTAGGTGCCTGGGCCTCAGAAGACTTCTTGGTTTGGGACACCTTATACACTTCCTCCACCTTTCTACACTGGTTTACAAACCGACTGAATTCTCAGATGTCACAATTTGACATCTTCCGAGACATCTTTTCATTAAGACCCCATTGGAACTTGGAGGTCATTTCAGCCGGGGTGGGTAAGGCTCGCCCATAGTTGGCGTATTTCACCAACTCATTGAATTTTGAGAAGTATTGGTCAATAGACATCGACCCTTGTTTGAGATCGTTATACTCATTCTGCTTTTGTTCCCTAGCCTCTCTAGGGAAGTAGTTATCCAAGAACAATGTCTCGAATAACCGCCATGTGATCTCCCGACCCTCAGCTTCTAATGGCTGCACCGTATTTGTCCACCAATCTTCTGCTTCCTCTTCCAGCATATAAACAGAGTAAGCCAACTTCATTGCGTCAGGGCACCTCATCACCCTGAATATTTTCTCCATAGCTTGGAGCCATTTTGCAGCCGTCATTGGCTCATAACCTCCCTTAAAAGAAGGGGGTTTATGTTTTCGGAAAGCCATCAATCTCCTTTCCTCCATTTCATGATCACCGACATTTTCAACTTGAGGTTGACGAACCTCGGTGTGATGACTCAGACTCCCAGAGTGGTGACTACCTTCACCCTCATTGTTACCCACTCCACCCTCTTCCTGTGACGGAGGTGGAGAAGGCGTAGCAGTGTGAGGAGGAGGAGTAGGTTGCCGGTTCACGGGCCTAGGACCCCTCAACGTCCTCAGCTCGGTCATCATCGCGGCCATAGCAGTCCGCGAGTCTTCATTTGTCTTTAACAAATTTTCATTGGCTTGCCTGCTAGCAGCCAACTCTCTCTGAACGGCTGCAAGAGCTTCAGCCACGGGATCAGGCTGTACGCCCGTTGCCCCACGGCCACTTCTAGGCCTCACAAGAGCAGCCAAAACAGGTTCTGGCTGAGCATTGGTGTTTGATGGCCCGGGGTTGTTTCGGTTCCTCGTCATGTCACTACACATGTTACACAAAGAAGTGAGTTGATCAGGCCCACACTTAGTGATCACAAATGCAATAATCATACAGAGTACTAAAACAACTATAAAGCATCAAACACTAAGCATACTCAACAATAGCTAACAGTTATTCCCGACGAAACTGCTCTGATACCATAAAATGTAACACCCCGTTCTAGAACCGGTTTGTTAACATCGCATTATGATATTAAGCGCAGTTACAATCACATGGGTTCAATTAAAATCCGGACAAATTTTTCATTTTAAAACGTACCGAACTTATAATACCCAATTTCGTGATCATAACCATATTACCTTGCGGAAACAGATAAATTAAGCTTAATATCATGTTCATTTCCCATTTTTAAGCCATTAATTTATTTCTTGTTTAGTTCAATACTTCTACTATATTATAGGTTTCTTCATTAGCTACCTGTGGCTTCAAACCGTGCTCAAATCGGAGCACTGTAGCCCAAGTTAGGACCCTTTGAAGCAACACAAGAGAGTGTTGATCACAGGCCCAGCGCGCTTCAGCGCGCTACCGGGCGCTCAAGCGCGCGCTATCGGGCGCTAATGCCTCCATCGGGGCGCTTAAGCGCACGGAGGCAGTAAGCATCAGGCATTCCAGTGTGGATGGGCGCTTAAGCGCGCAACAGGGCGCTCAGGCGCGCTAGCCTGGGCGCTCAAGCTCCCACTGGGACGTTTTAGCGCGCAGAGACAGGAGCATCTCCTCCTTCAGTGGCGAAGGGCGCTTAAGCGCGGACCAGGGCGCTCAAGCGCGCAACCCTGGGCGCTTAAGCCCCACCCTGGGCGCTAAAACACGAGGGGGCAGTAAGCCACCCAACTTTCTGCAGCAAAGGGCGCTTAAGCGCACGCCAGGGCGCTCCAGCGCGCAATCCTGGGCGCTTAAGCCCCCACTTGGGCGCTCCAGCGCGAGGAGGCAGAATGCATTGGCACTCGCAGGGGCAGCAGGGCGCTTGGGCGCGCTCCTGGGCGCTTAAGCGCGCTGCCAGGGAATTCCAATTCCCACATTTCTCAAGTCCAAGCCTAGGGGAAAATGCATTCCCATTACAAACCACAAAGGTCCATGCCCCAAAACTAAATCCTAGCACTCATCCAACCTCTCCTCATGAGATTTAGCTAGAATTTGGGCAGCATGACCTTTGTTTTCTCATCGTTTACCAGTTTAAACGAAGAGGGTACCTAATTGATTTTCAGTCCAACCAATTCAACAACTCAATACATAACAAGCATGCATATATTGAATTCCAAGTAGACATCATTTACATTACATATCCTTTACAAATCATAGAACTTAGCTTACAAAACACTATGATCATTCCCTTGGCTCCCATCAACAATAGGTGTAACCAAAGGCATGAGCATAGGCTAAGTTCATCCAATGAATCAAGATATACATATGATCATGGGCTTTCAAAATAAAATCCTATACATGTCAACTACAAAAGGCATGCATAAACTCAAAGAAGTGCCATATATCATGCATAATCCAGATATGGCCACTTGCCACCAGAGGCTCCTGCAGCATCCTTACCTGAAAGAGGGTCCCCACAACACGGGGTGAGATATACGAATATATCCAGTAAACCAGGGGTCCTTGGAGCATCTCTCCACCCCACAGTTCCATATCAGTGTAATAGCAATAACAATAATAATGCAGTAAATACATATCTATGCAAAGTGCAATACATCTCCAGGAGAAATCCCTCGAGCTCTCAAGCTGTCCTAAGGAAACTCAGATGCAAATAGTCCTACTGGCCAGCTAACTACCAAGTATGATTTACGCATCGTCATGCCACATACCAACATAGGGAAACACCATCCTATGCCACACCAAATGCATACACATACGTATAACAAAGCATTACACTATTTTATTGCATTTATATACACAATCACAACCTCCACCCTTTCAGGGCTTGGTAGAACAGTCAAGGGAATTACACCCAAGGTCCGAAGGCTTACCTCAATGCTTCAGTCGACCTTTGTTCTTCACCAACAGTTTCAGCAATCAACTTTTACAAACATACACCAATTCCAATGAGCTATTCAAGCTCCATAGCTTGCTCCAATGGTTGATCACTCACGGTTGGTCCAAATGTCTCTATCCTAGACATCACAAGGATCCAATCAATCATTCAACTCACTAATTGTTCAACATGCTAGAATACTAACCAATCCAAGCATGAATTTTCCAATATTATGAACAATTATCAAATGACTATCTAGGCTCATTTCCACCGATTAAATGACATTCCTAGCATTTTCCATAACATGCTCTAAGCTCCATTCTTCCTAGAACATAGCTAATTCAACTACATTTCATAAAAATCCCAATTTACTATTCACAAACCCTAACTCATGCAAATTTCAAGGAATCATGAGGTTCAAGGGTTAGAATCTTACCACCAATGGTCACACAACTAGGGATTGATGGCTCCTCAAGCTTCAATGGAGGTAGAAACTCTCAAAACCCCAATTTTCACCAAAGGGCCGAATTTTTGAGAGGTAATATCTCTCTCCACAATGCTCCCCACTCAAAACAAAGCTAGGATTATGATAGAGGGCGAGATTCTAAGCGATTTAGGCTTTTGAATCATCCAAAACCATCAAGGTTTGATCTCTCTCTCTCTCTCTTCCTCCCTTCCTTCCTCTTCTTTCTCCTTCTTCTTCTCCTTCTCTTTGTTTTCTGGCGACGGGACTTGGGGGGAAATGGGGGTCATTTTGGCTTTTAGTCACTTAACATAGGTTAAGTGGCTTTAAGCGGGTATTGGTTCGTCTATCTATTCAACTCCAATAATTACCAAACTTTACCCAAAAGTCTGGAATATTATTCTAGGAATATTACTATTTTTATTTTTATATTTTGGGTACTTTTGACAGTACCCATTTATACCCCTTAATTTTCACTGAGTACACTTTTTAACTCCAAAGTGACTCAGATTCATTTTATTAAGCCTCATACTTAATTTCACCCAGTAAAACATGTTTAATTAATTAATTACACTTGATTTCCTAATTAATTAATATGGGCTATTATAGGTTTCTCTGATTCACATCTACAAGGAAGCGAATTGCTGTGCAGAATGGCTTGCGAAATCTACCTCTTGATCATTCAGATATGTCATAGATCCTATTTTTCTTCTCCCCCTTCGGGAATTAGTTTTTTATTTCAGGCTGATTTAGCGCAGGTTTCTAGACCTCGTCGTATTATTTCTTCTTAGTGTTTTCTTTGGGGTTTTCCCCTTTTTATTACCAAAAAAAAAAAAATTACTTGTGGAAGTGACTTAAGTTACTAGAGAGAAATCTGATGTAGCAATAACAGAAAAAGGAAAACAACTTAATTTTGAGTTTTAAAAGGAGAAAAAGAAAAGAAAAGTGTATGGTAAAAAAAATATTTCCTCGATTGATGGCATCAATATTGGGTCTTCTCATATTTAATCAAAATAGCCCAGATATTTTTTCCAAAAAATAATTAAATTAATATATAAAGTTATTTTAGCACAACCCATGACAAACCAGTTTTAAATTTGTTATAAAATCGATTTTAACTTGATAACAGGTTTTTTATTCAAAACCAGTTTTGATTGAAAACTGATTTTTCAATCAAAACCGATTATAATCCATAAATTGGTTTTGGAATTGGTTTGGAAAAATTAAAACCAGTTTTTAAAATAGAAAAATGGTTTCGTTTGAAAACCAAATCATTTAAAACCGGTTCGGTTTGATTTTTGACAAAAATTGAACCGAACTGAACCGCTCCATGCACATCCTTAGGGAGAAACGACTTCTTATAAAAATAACACAATTTATAAAAAATCGATTTTGAATTTGTTATAAAATCGATTTATGGTTCATAACCGATTTTGATTTAAAACCGGTTTTGAATTAAAACCCGTTGAAAACCAGTTATGAACCATAAACCGGTTTTGAAACCGGTTTGGAACCTTAAAACCGATTTTAAAAAAAGAAAACCGGTTAGGTTTAAAAACCAAACAGTTTCAAACCGATTCTGTTCTGTTTTTGTCAAAACTGGTTATGAACCGCTCCATGCACATCCCTACGTAATACACACCAACTCTACATGATGAACATCCTTCACCAAATATGCAAGGTTAAACTTATAATTCAATCAAACAATTCATTTGTATTAACTTTTGCACGTTTAGGTCCCCATTATGCAATAAATGTAGAGAGTAAAAACAAATTTTTTTCCTTTATTATTCTGTCACAGAATGCGCAGATGAAATACCAAGAAGATTGAAACAAATAGTTTGTAACATAGTGTTATTACACAAATGACTTTGTCAAAGTAATGCTAATTGGTAAATCACTTCAGAGTTATATCTTCAGACAAGAAATGAGAGTAATTACAAAGTGAGGTTTAATTTCCCGGAATAACAGTGGTAATATTATCTAGATTCAAGAAGAGTTACTCGGGTACTTAGTTTACCTTACTCAAGTATTCGCTGTATGACAGAAGCAATATAACAAATCTCACACTATTCAATAATGGTTTTTCAATTTAAGATCCTAATCAATTTCTAGTTCACAAAAAATCCAATTTCTGACCCAAGGTCAGTGGAGTCAATTCAATTCAAATTGCTTAAGCCACAAGCTAGTGGTTATTCGAGTAAACTAATTTAATCTACTCGGGTAAATCTCAATTAAGTTGACGATGCACTTATAATTAGCCCATTGTACATGGCCCAACCATTGATTCAAAAAGCTCGTAGTCAACTAGAGTTGTGGCCCAATAAGTATAACCCAATTGTTGAAAGAGGCAATGATTTAAAATATAACAAATTACAATTGAATCCAATTCCCAGTAAAGCAGCATATGTGATTGTGATTTGTTTGGGAAGAAAAGGAAAATAACATATTTGGCATGATTTGAGATTAAAGATTTGGGATGTATTTTGAATTATTTATTTGTAATTTTTTATTTATTTTTTAGATGTTAATTACTTTTATTTATTTTAGGAAGTTTTATTATTTTTAGAATTTTAGATTTTTGAATTTTGAATCAATTTGTAATTAGTCTATAAAAGGGTGCTTATGACCCTTATTATAGGAGTTGAATTTTGTTATTTTGTTAAATGAAATTGAAACCGGAGGGTTACTCTTTTGAGAAAATCCCAACTTTCTGTTTAGCCACTTGTTGTAAATAATAGTTATTTATTTATTTATTTGTTGTATTGGGCTTAGCCCATTAAGTCAAGTATTCTAGGTCTTGTATTCTCTATAAATAGAGAACCATTTGTACAGATTATTTACACTTTAATAATATATCGGATTACCCTTTTTCAAGTTGGTATCAGAGCTCTCGATCCTGAGGGTTCTGCTTCCGCGCCTATTGTCTTTTTTGAGCAAAACACTAATTTCTTTGCCTCTTGCCACCATCAGCCGCCACCGGAAAAAAATTTCCGGGGACTTTTTGGACCAAGAGGACCACTGTTGACCATATTTTTTCTCCGTTCTATCATTCTATGCACCGTCCCTCAGCCACAAACGACCCAAACACCTTCGACCGCCTCCAAACAGATCTGTCTTCACCGTTTGGACCCCTTTCTGGCGACTTTTCAACTGCGACCACCCACAGACAGGTGTGCGCTCACCGGACGACCACACTGGAAAAATTTCAGCCGGAGAAGCCTCCCCACGCGCTCTCACGCGCCGCCCCTTTCTCCGCGAGTGAAGCCCATGCGCAGCTCCTTTCTCCGGCGCGTGGAGGCGCGTGCGGCAGTGTTTTTGGACCGGGCCACTGCCATTCTTCTCGTATCTGTGTTCTCTCTCTGGATCTGTGATTTATTCACTGATCGGAGTTCTTTTGATTTTCTGTTTGGTTGATTCTGTCACCGTTTGTTAACTTTTTCACTGCAGTATGGCAGAGAATGATGGTGAGTCAACGATTTCTCAGAATTCACACCCTACTGAGACCCCACTTGGTCACAATGATCTTCCTAGTTTACATCAGAGTTATCGCCTAGATGGATCTAACTACTTGTCGTGGTCTCAGCTTATCCGCACTACCATCAAGAGTCGCAATAAGATTGCTCATCTTAATGGCCCTGCTCCTGCGAAAAATGACCCGAAGATTACCGTTTGGGATAATGAAGATTGCCTTATCATGACTTGGTTATGGAACTCGATGACTTTGAAGTGGGTCGTCAGTGCATGTTTCTGTCTACTGCCCAAGAGATTTGGGACACTGTTCACTCAACTTATTCTTTGAAACAGGATATGGCTGCGCGCTATGAATTGCGCAATAAAATATTCTCTACTAAACATGACTCCTTATCAGTGACTGCTTATTATGGTTTTTTGAAGGAGATGTGGACTGAACTTGATCAATTTCAGAATTTAAAGATGCAATGTACTGCAGATGCTACTGCTTTAGCCAAGAAGGTGGAAAATGAGCGTATTTTTTATTTTCTTGCTGGTTTGAATCCCGAGTATGATCCTATTCGGGTTCAGATACTTGGCAAAGAGACTTTTTCATCCCTTTCTGCTGTTTTCAATACTGTTCGGGGAGAGGAAACTCGTCAGGGAGTTATGATGAACTCTGATAAATCTGCCATGATGTCATCACATGATGATGCTGCTTCTAAACCTACTGATGGGTCTGCTATGATTTCCACAAAAAAGATGGTTCTTCTCAAGGGAGTTCTTTTACAAAATTTTCTGATGGTGCATCTTCTAGGCCCAAGAAAGATGATCGCTGGTGCTCTTACTGTAGAAGAACCGGTCATATCAAGGATCTATGCTTTCGCCTTCATGGAAAGCAAAAAGTTTTAGAAAAGATGGAAAGGATTCGTGGTCAAACGCATTTTACTTCCTCTAATATAGCTCCTGCACCTAATTAGACCCAACCTGCCTTTCGTCAAGATGAGTTGGAACGACTCCAGACCATACTTGATTCTCTGAGTAAGCCATGTGGTACTAGTGATTTGGCTATGACTGGTATGAGCTCCAATACTTATTCTTTTCTTACTTCATGTATTGATTTTAAACATTCTTGGGTTGTTGATTCTGGTGCTACTGATCATATGGCTTGTTGTGCTGACTCCTTTGTTTCTTATAACCCTACCATTGGCACTCATACTATAGCCGTAGCTGATGGTTCACATACATCAGTTGCAGGTTCTGGTAACATAAAATTACAGCCTTCCTTACATCTCAAAGATGCTCTTCATGTCCCTAAACTCTCTACTAATCTTCTTTCTATTCATAATTACAAAAGATTTGAATTGCACTGTAACCTTCTTCCCTACTCACTGTGTTTTTCAGGATCTCGCCACGAGGAAGACGATTGGGGGTGCTAAAGAGAAAGGTGGGCTGTACTATTTGGTGTCACAATCTCCTGCAAGTAATATTAAGGATCACATCTTCGTGTCTCCTGGCCAGTCAACTGCTGATTCTCTGATTTGGCTTCATCATAAGCGCTTGGGACATCCTCCATTTAGTTTACTCAAGTCTTTATTTCCGTCATTATTTTTGTCTAAGTTTGTTTAGTCTTTTCATTGTGATGTTTGTGAGTTTGCTAAGCATCATCGTGTATCTTTTCCTTCTAGTATTACTAAAAGTGTTGAACCGTTTGATCTTATTCATTCTGATGTTTGGGGTCCTTCTAAGGTCCCTCATTCTTCTGATAATAAATGGTTTGTTTCTTTTATTGATGATTGCACTCGTGTAACTTGGGTTTACTTAATGCGTGAAAAGTCTGAGGTACCACAACTGTTCTTTCAATTTTATAAAATGGTTGATACCCAATTTGGTAAGAAAATCAAGAGATTAAGGACAATAATGGTACTGAATATGTTAATCACCGTTTTTCCTAATTTATATGAAGTCAAGGTATGATTCATGAACTTACTTGTGTAGACACCCCTCAACAAAATGGGGTTGCTGAAAGAAAGAATCTTCACCTTCTTGAAGTTTCTCGTGCCTTACTGTTTCAAACACATGTACCCAAATGCTATTGGGGAGATGCCATTCTTACTGCAGTGTTCTTGATCAACCGTCTACCCACTCGGGTTCTTGATAATGTAAGTCTTATTCACTCAATAACTTCTTTTTTCCCTTCTGTTCCAACTTTGCAAAGTCTTCCTCCTCGAGTGTTTGGGTGTGTTGTCTTTATTCATGTTCATAAACAGCATCGCAGTAAGTTAGATTCTAGGGCTCTTAAATGTGTTTTCCTTGGTTATGCTCCTAATAAGAAGGGCTACAAGTGCTATCACCCTAGCAGTCGAAATTTTTTTGTTTCTATGGATGTTTCGTTTTAGGAATCTGAGTCTTTTTTCCAAGATCCTCATCTTCAGGGGGAGAATAATTCACCAAAAAACTCATCACCTTCCTTCTTTGAGTTTGAATCTTCAGTGTCTACTCCTTCACCTCATCCTCTTGTTTCTGTTCCTTCTGTGTCTGTGTTTGATCCTCCTGTGACTGATCGATCAAGTACACCAGAGATACGGAAGATTGTGACACCTGAATTGGTATATCATAGAAGGAAACAACCCACATTGCCTCACCAGCAACCTCAATTGTCTGAACCTCTGGTAAGTTCTGAATCTTATAGGTATTAAGGTGATGGATGAAATATAGGTCAGGTTCAATTTCCCTGACACAGCAATACTGCAACAATGCTATAACGATGATATATCAATGCTTAATTAGTAACCGACACTAAAATATGATAGGGCTTTTGGCCAACCTAACATATATACCCAATAACTAATTTTCACATCTCTATGGCCAAACTAATTACTGAATTGTTAAAGTTCAAGTTCAAAGGCTATGTGGTGTGAATGATCTCTCTACCCATAACTTAATCAAGCTACTCTTGACCTAATTAATCCACACAATTCAACAAGGGTCTGGATTCGGAAACTTCTCTGCCCCAACCTCCACAATATCACATATGTATATCTCGACATGCATACATGAATAAGAATAAGCAAACTCGTTGAATAACTAATTAAACATTAATAAAAACAAAGTTAAAGCATACATCTCAGTGTTACAGCATAGGTACTTTATCATCTAACCTATAGAGCAATTTAGCTCATAATAGAATTAAATAAAATAGAGAAGTGGAAGAAAGAACTCATTGAAAAAAAGAAAAGAAGATGAAATGAATGCTGTTGTAAAACTCTGTCACAGTCTTGCTCCAGCAATGCTCTAGCAGCTCTTCCTCCTCTAAGAATCTTACTTTCTCTCTCTAAAATGACCCTTATGACTTGACTTCGCTTCCCTACTTGTTTCTTTGACTTCTCAACCTCTCTCTAACCTTCGTTCCAACTTTTCGACCTATGGCCTGCTTTTGGAATCCGTGGGGGACACCTCTTTAAATAGGAAAAGTGGTTGGATAATTGGGCCTTAGGTTTGGGAGTCAGATTCCATGAATCGTGTTGCTGCAGCCTTATCTTATCTCTAGTTTCTTGGGCTGTTGGCACTTGATTGGATAAGATCTTGATCTTCTTGTGCCAATATTGTTGTTGACTATATACGAGTTTGTTGTCCTTGATCCTTGCAATTTTAGGATAAGAATTAATCTTTAAAAATGTCCTTGATCCTTGCTTGCTGGTGTTTTATCCATTTGTTGGGGAATAACTAACTTTTGAATTTTGAAAATTCAGTTGTTGCCTTGTCCTCGCTTTCATGTTATACTGGTTGCTATATCATTACTTCGTCAGCTTTTCTGCTACAGCATTCTGACGTCAACTTTTTCTACAAAGACAAACACTCAACAAGTCATCTTTTCTTATACAAAATCAAGGAATATTGCCTCATTTTCCATACTTAGTCATCTCAAAGCACTTAATCATGAATATGCAACATTTAGCTTAATTATTATGCAAACAAGACAACTTATATGAAATTTATGCAGCAAATTCATCATAAAAATATCAAATTACCTCTCATTTGGGAGAGTCAACAGTTACCACGCCCTTTACCGTCGCTATTGCCTCGACCTCGTCGTCCACGACCTCAACTTCGACCGCCGTTGTTCTGTTCAGCCATTTATGTGACAACCAAAACTCTGATTACTAAATAAGGCCGAAGCAGTAACCAATTGGCTAAACAGAAAGAAAGAACGAAACAAGAATTGCAAGAAAACATTTTTCTCTTTTCTTAATTTTATTTAACCAAAAACAACCGAATAATAATAGGGCTCTCCAAGCCTTAAATAAGAAAAATAAAATAACAAAAAAGTAAATAACTATAATCATGCGCAATTAAAGGAGATAACGAACAATCAACGCACACTCAAACATAATCTAAAAATAACAAAAAGAAAAATAATTAACAATTATTGAAATGCCCTAAACTATGGAATAAATTCTAGAAAAGCCCAATCCAAGTCAGTCAGCTCAGAAGCATATGTGATTGTGATTTGTTTTGCAAGAAAAGGAAAGCAACACATTTGGCATGATTTGAAATTGAAGATTTGGGATGTATTTTGAATTATTTATTTAATTTTAAAATTAATTACTATTATATTTATTTTAGGAAGTTTTATTATTTTTAGGATTTTTGAACTTTGAATTTTGAATCAATTTGTAATTAGCCTATAAAAGGGTGTTTATGACCCTTATTCTAGGAGTTGCATTTTGTTATTTTGATAATTATAATTGAGAACCAGAGGGTTACTCTTTTGTGAAATCTTAACTTTCTGTTTAACCACTTTTCTATGCGTTTTCGGCATCATTTGGTATTAGAGCACTAGGTTGCCTTAAACCAATGGCTGAACAAAATCGTGGAGGTCGACGACGGTGGAGTCACGAGGGTAGGGAACGTGGATTAATTCCTGAAGAATATAGACAACTGTGTTAGATTGACCCGTGAGATATAGAAAATGAAGAGCTCGGAAGGCGGATCCAGGATTTGAAGCAACAACTTGAGCAAGCGTTGGACAAGAAAATCCAAGTTTTGAAGCGACTATGTATGTGGGCACAAAGAAAGAGAATTCAAGATTTGGAGCGACGACTCGTGCGGGTATGCATGAAAATTCAAATTTTGAAGTAAACTCTTGTGCAGGTGCAGAGCATGGAAATCCAATATTTGGAGCGGCGACTTGCGTGTACAAAGTTGGGCATTCAATCCGAAGAAAGAATGGAATTAGATGACGCATCTGATCACGAAGAAGAGAACATCAATCTCTTGGGGATTCTAAACCAAGGACAAAATTGGGAACTACGACCTGGAAATTAGTCCACTTTTCAAGATATCGAGATGCAAATCAGCATTCATGACTTTGAAGTCTATGATCATAATCTAGTTTGTGATGATGATCCGATCTATGATGATAATTCAATTTATGATGATTATCCGATTGTTGATAATTATCCCATTTATGATGATTATCCATCTTATGATGAAGATTCAGTTAATGATGATAATCCAATCTATAATAAATCTGATGGAGAATCAGATTATGAAGATCTAATAGAGGAAGATTTATCATTTGAGTTTTTGTCTAAAGAAATTGAGATCAGTGAAGATAAACAAGATTCGAGGATGAATCTTTTTCTAATAGGGGAGAATGATGCAATTACAATTAGCCCATTGTACATGGCCCAACCATTGATTCAAGAAGCTCGAAGTCGACTAGAGTCGTGGCCCAATAAGAATGACCCAATTGTTGAAAAAGGCAATGATTTGAAATATAACAAATTACAATCGAATCCAAGTCCCAATAAAGCAGCAAATGTGATTGTGATTTGTTATATTTCAAATCATTGCCTTTTTCAACAATTGGGTCATTCTTATTGGGCCACAACTCTAGTCGCCTTCGAGCTTCTTGAATCAATGGTTGAGCCATGTACAATGGGCCAACTGTAAGCACATCAATAACTTTAGCAGGGACCACACATGGGGGACCATATTCAACATAAATAACAGAACCGTTGTGAGGGGGGACAACAGATATAGTTCAATGTCTTAGAACACGTACCTTCTTGGAACGAGTTAACACCCACAACCGTATTCTCGTACTACGACCAAAAAAGCAGCCCTCTTACAAATCCTTGCAAGTGCACACGCGATCTCGACCCAGAAACCACCCTAACTCACAATGTTCACCAGTAATATAGCTCACGAGTAAACTTGGGGTTTTTCACAAGTAACCAGTATTGTTAGTGTGTCACAACAGTAACGACCAAGGTAGTGGATACCAAGGTAATGGATGGGTAATGTCAATGAACGACGTTGTCTGCTTGTAATACACACATTTAAGTCATCTTCAAAACGTCGTCGTCCTTTGTCCAGCGTGGATTGTCATTTGTCACATTCTGACTCAGCAAACTAACGTTCCAAGTGTGCACCGTTACATTGGCCGTTGGATGCCAACTAACAGAATGACTAACGTGGCTTCTTTTTTAAAATTAAAGGGACCACGAGTGGCCTTTTTTATTGCAAGGGACCAAAAAGGGTTTCGTGAAATTTGTTAGAGACCAAAAATGGTATTTACTCTCTCTTTTTTCAACCATTGATTTCAATTGGATCCAACAATAATCA
Organism: Gastrolobium bilobum; assembly: GCF_033153095.1. NCBI lineage: Eukaryota > Viridiplantae > Streptophyta > Magnoliopsida > Fabales > Fabaceae > Gastrolobium > Gastrolobium bilobum. The sequence continues at coordinate 14,801 of NW_026897254.1, read as the reverse complement.
AATTGATAATAGGAGAAGGATATTGTAACAACCAATTGGTGTTACTATCAATCAATTTCACTTTTAGATCGATTATATTGATCCACAGTTATATTTATTTTCATCTTTGTATAGTTATGATTCCCTATATTTAATACTTTATATTTATTTTCATTTTTGTATGGTTATGATTTCTCATATTTAATTAAATATGAGAAATCATAACCATACAAAGATGAAAATAAATATAATCGTTGGATTAATCGTTAGATCTAATGATGAAATTGATTGGTAATAACATTGATTGATTGTTACAGTATCCTACCTCTTAATAATAAGAATAATAAGGCTAAAATGATAATAACTATAAACTTCCGCAATTTTATCACGAATTGAAAATTTTGTTTTATATATGTATACTGAAATAGAATAATATTTCATAAATACACCCAATTTTCTCCACTTGTTGGGGAGAGTGAGAATCTGAGTCTACACTCATTGGTTCTCTTTCTCTCGTTCCTGAATTAGCCTAATTTGGGAGCGCAATTTCTCTCACTTTGTGTTTCCTGTCTCCCATCTTTTCCCGGCTATTTGCGTTATCTTGCATCACTGTCCATCAAACCCTAATTTCCCAAATCACATTCTCTTCATATTCCTCCCTGCCCTTTTTTCTGCCCCTCATGCTAAATCCACTTCAATCCCCAACAACACATTATTATCTCTCTGAATGATCCATTTGGTCCATATCCCACTTGTTCTTTTCCCCAATCTTTTCTCTTGATAAAATAATATTCCCTTTTCCTTCTGTCATATTCAATTCTTTCGTTGGGGTTGTGTTTTTTTTTGTGATTCCCTTCAATCCAATTGGAAAAATTTGAGAACTTGGGTATTTGCAGATTGATGGGGTTGTTCTTTTGAGTCTTTATTCTTTCTTGTAGGGTTTCTTTGTGTTTTTCTACCCGTTTCTGCTTAGGTTATGTGCAGTGAAGATAACAAGAAAATGGCTTTTGATTCTTCTAGGGGATCAAGCTTTTCGGTTCCGCAGGAGAAGAGTTCGTGCCCGTCAATTGGGTCAGTTTTGGATGGCTATTTGATCAAGAATTGTGGTCTTTTTGGCAATTCTTGCAGCTTGTGTAGTTTCAATGGGAACTTGGAAGGAAACCCATGTTTCGAAATGATCAATGCTGTGTTGAGTGACTTTGATGATCCGGAGGAAGTGGCAGTTGATGATGATGTTCTTGATCTCTTGCCTATTGATCCTTTTGGGATGAAAATAGATTCTACCTTCACGGCAATCTCGGATTGGATTGATGATTTTGAATATGGTTTCCTGCCAGAGGATGATGTGTCTGGGGTTGATGAAACCCATCAAAATGTTGGTGATCATCTTCACATTTGGGGTCTGAGTTGGAGTTGGAATGGCACTGAGAATGAGATGTTAGTTTCAGATGATGTTTTCAATGGATATCAAAATTTTGATGGAATGTATGATGGTAGTGTTAGTGATAGGGACGATAGGATTTCAAGCAGTGAAGCAGAGAAATCCGAAAACTGCACCAAGATTGAATGTGATGCCCAAGGAGGTGTTCCACATGATGCTTTGTTTTTTGTGTTGGGGTATCTAGGTGTTCGGGACCTTCTTACAGTTGAACAGGTTTGTAGATCTATGCGTGATGCTGTTAGAGGTGATCCTTTGTTATGGAGAACTGTGCACATTGATCACCCATTAAACAGGAGGATTACAGATGATACACTGGTGAAGTTAACTAGCAGGGCTCAAGGTACTCTTCAGTCCCTGAACCTAGTGAACTGCATATGGATCACTGACAGTGGTCTGGGGCGTGTTCTACAAAGCAACCCAAGATTGGTGAAGGTTAGTATTTGTAACATGATCCAAAACCTAGCATCTACATATTATTACTTAAAGCTATTTAGTCATATTTCTTGCTGAATACATGTAGCTTAACTTATATTTATTTTGCTTTCTCTCTTTTACAATGTACTGCAGTGACCATATTATATCATTTTTGTAGAGTCAATACATTTTGAAATATCTCCTTTACATCAAAGATTATCCCAGAAATATGTGTTTGAGAGCTATGTTTTTTAGAAGTTGCAAGTATTGTACTCATGTACTGGTATATTTTAGGTTTCATGCCTGTGGTATTTTGTACTCATTTGTTCTAAATGTTCATGATGCTGATCTACAATATCTCGTGCCACGGTCAATCAAAGCTCAGCTGGATCTTTATGTTTACTTTAGCTTGATATTAGAAACATGCATATGCTTGTGCTGCTGTGCAAATGTATCTTCATTATATGCCAAATTTGTGCAGATGCTGATCTACATAATATCTTGTATATATTATGTCCATGTCTTTTCTGGAGAAAAACTGACAAATTTGCATGTACCTTTTTCAGCTATATGTGCCAGATTGTGTTAAACTCTCGATCGAAGGCATCTTATTCAATCTAAGGGCTCTAAAGTCATCTGGAAAACCTGGTATAAAGCACTTACGAATTGGTGGGCTTCTTGGTGTTTTCCGTGTGACAGATCAGCAGTTTGAAGAGTTGAAGGAGTTACTGGATGCAAGCAAGTATTTGCAAGAGAGAGATCACAAGCCACAAGTCTACTATGGAGATTATTCACATATTATACGTGAAGATGGCCGTGCAATTGACATAGAGGCGTGTCCAATATGCAAGAGACTGAGACCAGTTTACGACTGCCCTGCTGAGAGTTGCCAACAGAAACATAAGGCTGCTCAGTTGTGTAGGGGTTGCACATTATGCATAGCACGTTGCATCAATTGTGGACAATGCATTAAGGACTTCGATTATGAAGAGACATTCTGTTTGGATTTGCTTTGTTTGAATTGTTGTAATAAGTTCCTGCATCGTCCAGACAACTCAGTGGAAAAGGAAGGTACAAAGTGTACTATTATTTGTCTCTATGGCTAATGGAGTATTCCTGCTTTATATGATCTTTTGGGACTTTGGATCAGAATCTGCCCATTTGGCTGCTTGGTTTTTGATGTACAACATTGAGCTGAGTGTGCATTCGGTAGTCAATGTATAACATTGTGAAGGTTTTTGTTGGAATTACTCAGCACCTGAGCTTCAGTTGCATAATGAGCAGCTGAGCTTTTTCTTACTGATAAGGAAGAAGAAACAGTTATTTTGAATTAAGAAAAGAATAAATAGAAACATGTAAAATCTAATAGTGTTGAATGTGCCTTCCTTTTTGGACCAAGAGCTGTTTCATGAAATGTTGCCTTCTGCTGTGGAATTGGTGTCTGAGTTCATCGAAGTGAAGAAGCATGGGTATCTCTTCATTTTTGATGTAATGATGTGGCATGTGTATAAATTTTTCCCAACTTGGGTGGCTTCATGATATGGTGCCACTGCCTTCTGCAGGCTGCAGTGGAATTGTGTTCATTGAGGTGAAGAATGTGTTTTTCTTGACGGTTGATGTAGTGGTGATGCTCTTGTATAAACTTCTTCTGAAGCAGGGTGACTTCATGGTGCTTGCGGTGGATCTTGTATCTTGAGTTTTGTTGCAGTGAACTGTGAAGAATATGTTGCTATTGATGTTCAGTGTCTTTTGTTGCTTGTAATTAAAGTTGGAAATCATTTTGAAGAGAAGCCAGATTTTCAAGCAATCAATTCAAGGTTCGGATATTTTCTGGAGCTGTTTGATGGCTGAAGCAATAAATTCAACCATTCTACTTTGGCAATGCAACTGCTTTGTAAGATCTGTTTGTAATCTATCAATAAGCAATTGCCTTGTCTATTAATAATCCCCCCTCCAAGAAAAAAGGGAAGGAAAATAAAAAAAAAAATACTTTTTCCTCTCCCTAGATTCCATTTAAACTCTCTGGAAGTTGAGACATTATCCATGTTGATACTTGGTAGAAAAAGGTGATGTTTGACTCTTTACTTATAAAGAAAAGGGGAAGAGAAGTGCCAAATTTTTTATCATCTGTTTCATTGTTTATTTGTTTTTATCTAATTGTTCTTTGCTTTTCACATCAGCTCCTTGTTTATTTTCATCTATTATCCTCTTTTGCTTCATGTGCATATGCTATACAATATCTTCTCTAAAAAATGTGAAGATAGGAAATGTAGGGTGTTATGATAACCATTTTGTTCTCTAGCATTATTATCTGAAGAGATTTTTTTTTTTTTTTAATTCCTGTGCTTCCGAAGAGTTTTTTTGAGAGAGAAAAAAAAGTGTTTGACAACATAATTTATTTGTTTTCTCAAGAAAGTATGTTGCGTTTGTTCTTTCTGCCCTTTTGTTCAAATTTCAAAACTTTAATTCAATACTCTTCTTGCATTGAACCCAACGTGCAAGATTATCTCGTTATTTCCATCCGATGGTCTTATTGCGAAAAGCTGGCAATATGGACACTATATTTATCTTTTTCATTAGCGAATTGTGAGACTCGGTTAAAGTTGTGAGATGAGTTATATTTACAAGTTTTTTGTTTACAAATTCAATTATGTATTTCGAAAAATATATATTTAAGTGTTTGTATTCTCTGGAATACATATATAAGTTTGTAAACAAAAAAATTGTACATCTAATCTAATCTTAAAGTTGCAATGTTGAACATTGATGTAGTGGCTTTATGAAGTCTGTCCCATAATTAATCTTTGTAAATTTTTTACACACTGCTTGCTTGTTTTGTATTTGATCTGCTTATTGCAAATTTAAATGTGAATTCCGATTATATACGTGGATAAAAGAAGTCTTATATTAGAAAAGAATAAAGAAAGTTCATACTTATAAATGGGAGTACAAACTGTTAATACTTTATAAACGAAGGACATACGAACTTCTTATTTTAATGTTTTAGGTCAAGACATGGAGTGAGACTTATCATTATGGTTTTTTCTTTTAAGTTTATTGATGCTTATTTCGGGCTTTTTCTTTTCTTTTTCTTTTGATTTTTTAGATATTAAAGCAAGTTACACAGGTTTGTGCTCTAATATATCACAACTGGAATACATTTATTCAAGACGAGACATCCAGCTCCCTAACAATACTGAGGAACTCTTCGTTAAAGTTTTATGTAGAAAAACTTACAGAATCAGGGATCTATTTTTCAATGCGTATATTCCAATGGGTAGACTACAAATGCACCTTTAAAAAGGAAAAATTATAATCAAAATAGCTACGTTATTGCATGGGAGCTGACAAGTGAATTTAATAGCACGTGTTCTATTTGATCTTTCGCAATATTATTTTTGAATGGAATTTAAAATTTTAATCCTGGACACGTGCGGTTTATCCAAAAAATAAGGAAAAATTATAAAGCTGAACGACCGAATTGCCTGCCTTCAAACATGCGTGTAAAGTTGTAAAGAAATTTTAATATAATTTAGTTGCATTTAAGGGTGGAGAAATTCTTAGATAAGCACTATCGACCAAGGATACATTAGACAACATTAAACATCTGTAAACTTGAGTGAATCATGTTAAAAATATATACTTACGTAGTTGTGTTAAAAAATCATATTTTTGACGGTATATACCTTTTAGAGGTTATATTTTTTTTAATGGGAAAAAAAGATTTTTGGAAATATGCCATGGTGGGATTTTTTTTTTTTCTAAGTAAGTTACGAAAAAGTGTTTGGTAAGTCCAAATTTTTTTCAAGAATATTGGATTAATTCTACTGATGCTATGAAAAAAAATAAAAATACTATGTATTTGACAGTATTTTTGTATGGGAATATCATATGTAAAATGGAATGATGGGAAAAAAAAATTCCTGAGATTATTTTCAGTTTTTTCATGCCAAAGATTGAAAACAAATTTGCCCCACCCCACCTTCCCAAGATTTCAAAGAAAATGTCCATACCAAACAGCCGCTTAAGCTGCAGCGCTCATCAATTCAAGACTCGTTAACATTTTAAAAGTTCTGTGAAAATGTAGCATGGTACAAAATTATAATAATGGTAATATTAGTTCTAATTGCCTTCACTAATTTTCATCACATCATATAAATCTGAATTGTCAAACAAGGTTGTAAAGAAAACCCAAAGAATAACCCTAAATCCTATACCTTAATGACTCACTCTCGTATTGTCCTGTTTAAGTTAGCATTGATTTTATTTTTCTTGTCTTCTCTCATAAAATTTTCTTATTATACCATTGACACAACACAACCCAAATTCAACATGAACACAAATATACTCAATGCAAACACGGCACAAATTCGAAATCGCCTTCGACACGAACACGGTCCACTAATTTTGCTAGTTAACACGACATAATAGAGGTGTTCGCGGTCTAAATTGGACTGGTTTTGAAGCAGAAATTATCTGATCCAATCTCTTCGATTTGATCATTAATTATCTAGTTGGTTTCCTTTTTTTTTAAATCCAATACACTTTTATTCGATTTGGAGTGGATCGGTTTTCGATTTTTTGAAAAGTTTAAAATTTCAATCATACAAATCACTAACTATATCAAAATAAAGTCATTCAAAGTTACACACTAGTGAAAAATTCAAGTCTTCAAACTAAAATAAGTCTTCAAACTCATAAAGAGTTAAAATAGATTAATAGACAATAAAAAACTAAAACAAGATAGTTTGGTATAAATAACATCCAAGATTCCAAGTTACCATCTTTCAAAAATAACAAATACATAATACACTGGTCGATTTTCACCAACCAAACCAAAAATCGATCTAATCCAATTAAAATATGCAGGGTTTTTTTTTTGGTTTTTGTTTATTGATTTTTTGATTCGGTTACTGCGGTTTGAATCAGTTTGGATCGATTAATGAATACCCCTACGACACAACATGACACAAATAAACTGCAAACTTATAGTGTATCACTTACTATGCGGATTGACATGATACGACACAAATAATTGTAAACTTCAAATTATGTTACTTATTATGCAGGTTGATACAATACAATAAGATACGAATAACCAATAAGAATATAAGAAAATTAATGCGAGTTAATTTCAAGTTTACTGATTGACACGCAACAAAACCGAATCTTATCGGGTCAGTTTTATCAACCTAAACACGACATGAATTTGAAACGGGTTGAATATTGTTCTGGATGGCCCAAGCACTGGAGCGGCCCAGTTACTCAGGCCCAATCCTCAGCCTTCTTCTGCGTCAGCCATTAGGGCTGACGTGGACCCTCACGATCTCCAAGACTGCAGCACGTCCAAAAGATACACCAAAATATCCCACTTTGGGACATTAACCGCTAAAGGCAGTCGCCATAAACACTGCAAAGGAATCTGCCCCTTTGCTCAGTGCTGACATCGCCTGATGCAGTGGGTGCAGCGCTGCCATTGTGGCAGCGCCAACCGCGCCTAACACTGCCATCAGGGGAACACATCCCAAGGAGGGCTGACCCCCACCTCACCAACCCACACCATTTTCCTTATAAATAGCCCTCATGGGCACAGCAGGAAGAGCATCTTTTATGTACTGTATTTATGCCCATTTACTCTTAGGGGGTGTTTGGTTCAAGTTTTTGGAGAGGATTACCGGTAATGCTTCTTTGGTAAATGTAATTACCACGTTTGGTAGAAGGAATAAATTACGATTCCCGGATATCCAAGGATTACCGGTAATTTGATTTATAAAGAAAAGTCACTATTCAGATTACCAAAAATAATATGGTAATTCGGAATACCAATCAGAATACCAAGTAAAGGGAAAGCACAACAATAAATTTTGAGACAAAAATACCCCAATACACATAAAAATCTAGACCCAATCTATCAATTACAAAAGTAAAAATAGTTTGGGGTTATTTTTGTAAAATAACCTCATATTCCAAGTCATATTTTGTTCTAAACCAAATATGGAATCAGTAATTTTTACCCAGTATTCCCGGTAATATTTTGGCGAACCAAACACATCTTTCGTAAGATTCCAAGTAAATTCAATTTCTACTGAATTCCCATTAATCATGATTCCCGGTCACCAAAAAATTTCTCCTGTACCAAACACACCCTTAAGTCATACCCTTACTATTTATCTACCATTGATATCTGCTTACTTGTTCTTGGAATAATACCTTCTAGCCTGGTCATTACCTCAGCTAGAGGTACCATCCATACAACAACATTACCCTCAAAGGGTACATAGTGGGCTCACAGAACCAAACGGTACATTGGCACCGTCTGTGGGAAAAGATAAACTTCTATTCCCATTCTCTTACCCAAAGATCCATTTGACGGGTCATTTCCTCTTACTAACAAACAACCGCCAGACGCTTTTTAGAACTCTACATGGTTGTCACCACCAGGAGAGCAGAGCACGCCAGGGCCATGACGCCAGAAGGACACGTACAGACAGTACAACCAAGCTCCCCTCCATCCATGCATTCGGCCCCAGCCGAGCGGGCCGCTGGAGAAGTCCAACCTCCTGTACTACAGACCATAGGCCCACAGTTGCCAACGAATGATGCTAGGATCGCCCTGCAACATCATCAAGCACCCATGTGCGAGATGCAGGGAGAAAATGTAGTCCTAAATCAGCCACCTCCCCCCGGAGTCCATTTTGGAATGCCATTTCCAGCAGTTGTCCCACGACCTGCCTATCTCACCCGTCCTCCGTTACCAGCCCAAAGTCAACCACTGCCAGTATACCATGACTGCCAGAAACCCATGGTCGCCCCATACCTTCCTAGGCCATACACGCCTAACGTGGCTTTTCCTTTTCAACTACCTCACCAAGCTGGTTTCCATTTCCATGGCTACGCCATGCAACCCCATAACGCAGCCGTTCCACAACCTCAGGCATCTTGCCTGAATCCTAACCAACAACCATATCACGCTCAGCAAGCTTTCCACCAAGCCCCAGCCCTCTCCTACTCCGTTGAAGCCCCACAAATTCCTCGTCCACAACGAGAACATATCAGAGTAACGCCTGCCCACACGTCAGGGCGTAACAAGTCTTTGACCGATAGCCTTAGGCTAACTCCCATACCCCTGGGTTTCAAGGGTCCCTCTAACATCACCACATACGTTGGCGATACCGATCCATTTGAGTGGATCCAGAAATTCGAAGCAGCAATGACACTCCACGGTGAAACGGATGTACTTATGTGTCGAACTTTCCCAACATTGTTGGGAGGGAGAGCCCTTACCTGGTACACCACCCTGCCAACAGGCAGCATTGCGTCATGGGACGATTTAGCAAGCAAGTTTCAATCCCATTTTGCAACCAGTCGCCTCGTACCCAAATCCGTGCACGCCCTTGAAAAAGTCCGACAGCTTTCTGGCGAGACCCTCCGGTCCTTCCTAGATCGTTTTGATAAAGAGGCCTTGCAAGTGCAAGGCCTAGACCCCAAAGTACAGGTACATATACTCTTGTCAGGCTTGCAACAAGGAGAGTTCGCTTACGAGCTCGCGCGACATGAAATTACTGACTTAGAGGAAGTCAAGAAAAAGGCGCAGGAATTTATGAGAATTGAAGAATACAAAGGGAGTCGAGCTAATGACTCCCACTGTCAAGAAAAGGCGATCAGCAAGGGAAGGAATCATGTTGATGAAAGTAGGAAAGGATACCAAGCATCCAGCCGTTCCGCCTGCCATTCTGGGCGAGACACATCCGAACGACGGTCACACACTGTCTTACAAACAGATTACAAAGAGGATCCCAAAAGCAACCAAAGGCCCCAGCAACCAAGCAAAGAGGTCGCGCCATACTGCAAGTTTCATCGCAGTAGTGGCCACAACACAGAGGATTGCAGGCGCCTCAAGGACGAGATTGACGAACTCACCAAAGGCGGTACACAAAAAAGCGGAGGAGATAATGCTCGCCCCTCCAGATCAGGCAGGCGATACCGCGACCAAAGCAAGTCGCCAAAAAGGAGGAAAACCAATCAGGCCAACGCTCGGTCCCGCCAAGAACGAGGCCAAAGAGAAGACTCACCTCAAAGAACCAGAACACAGACAAGCCCGAGCCGAGGAGGGAGGCGTGTTGAAGAAGAAGACTCCGCAACCATCAAGCACAGAGTAATTAATATGATCTCTGGAGGTTTAAGCGGCGGGGGCGAAACGTCTAACGCGAGGAAGAAGCATCTAAAGCAATGCCTGGCGATTGCAGGAAAGGTGATCAGCAAAGATAAAGGGCACCATGGCCCAGCCAGGCCAAACATAGTTTGGGACAGCAGCGAGTTGGGGGACGTTCTCCCCGGGCACGACGACCCACTTGTCATCCAAGCGATAATCGCCAATTACGGCGTCAACCGTGTATTTGTTGACCACGGCAGCTCAGCCGATATTTTATTCTTGCCATGTTTCAAAGCATTAGGGTTCACAATTAACGATTTAACTCCTGTCGCAGGTGAATTTTCAGGTTTCAATGCCACCACCACCAAGCCTTTGGGGGTGATAAACTTGCGTCTCTCGCTTGGAACGCCGCCAACATCACGATCTGCAGACATCCAATTCCTAGTGCTGGATACACCATCCGCTTACAATGCCATCCTAGGCAGGAGGATGTTTGCAGCCTTTGAGGCGAGCATCTCCCACCCCCACCTGGCAATGAAGTTCATAGCCAGAGATAATAACATAGCTACTATACGAGGAGATCAAATTGTTGCCCGAAGTTGTTACAACATCTCTCTGCGGCTAATAACAAAGATTACCTTCAAAAAAGAAGCGACACCCCAGCAGAATGAGACATCCCCAGCGGAAGGAAATCCCGACAGGAGGAGGAACGAGCACAACCAGTGCTTCTTGGTAGATTTTGACGCCAGGGACGATCCTAGAGTTGAGCACGCCAGACCTACGCCTGACGGAGCATTAGAACACGTGGTGTTGGGCAAGGCGGATCACCAGACGACAACAATCGGGGCAACAATCGAACCTGAAGTAAAAAGAAAGCTGATACAGTTGTTAAAAGCAAATAAAGATTTGTTCGCTTGGAAATTGTCTGATATGCCAGGTATCGACCCAAACATATGCTGCCACCGTTTGTCGGTGGACCCTAAAGCAAAACCAGTTGCGCAAAAGAAGAGGAAGTTTGGCTTTGATTGCCAGAAGGTCATCGATGAAGAAATCCAAAGACTCCACGACGCCGGGTTCATCAGGGAAATCAAGTACACAACTTGGTTGTCCAATCCTGTGTTGGTAAAGAAATCAAACGGCGCGTGGAGAATGTGCGTTGACTACATAGATCTTAACAAGGTCTGCCCCAAGGTAGCCTATCCTTTCTCAAGCATCGACCAGCTGGTTGACAACGCCTCTGGTTTCCAGATGTTGTCCTTCATGGACGCATATTCAGGCTATAATCAGATTCCGTTGTTAGAGGAAGATCAAGACAAAACGGCATTCATTACTCAGAACGCCAATTATTGTTACACGATGATGCCCTTCGGGTTGAAAAATACGGGCGCCACATATCAGAGGATGATGAATGAGGTATTCAAAGACTTGATCGACAATTGTATAGAAGTTTACATTGATGACATGATAGCCAAATCAAAAACGGCATACCAACATTTAGTAGATCTCCAAGGCGTTTTCCAAAGACTGCGAAAATTTAACATGCGCCTCAACCCCAGCAAGTGCGCTTTTGGTGTTCCCGCGGGAAAATTCCTTGGCTTCATGCTCACGGAGCGAGGCATAGAGGTCAACCTAGACAAGTGCAAGGCGGTCATTGAAATGCAAAGCCTGCAAATAATCAAGGAAGTTCAACAGCTAACTGGAAGGTTGGTAGCCCTCGCCCGTTTTTTGGCAAACTCAGCACACAAGTCCCTCCCCCTATTCGGGTTGTTAAAAAAGGGGACCGCCTTTCGATGGTCAGAAGAATGCGAGAGCGCCTTTCAAGAGTTCAAAAGGGCTCTCTCATGCCCACCAGTACTTTCCAAACCCGAGCACGGAGAAATGTTGTACTTATACCTCGCCGTCGGATCGGAGGCAATCAGCACGGCCCTAGTCAAGGAGTCAAAGGAAGGACAAAAGCCTGTCTATTTTATCAGCAAAGTCTTACAAGGAGCGGAACTCCGGTACCAGCAAGTTGAGAAGGTAGCATTAACACTCATCTTTGCTGCAAGGCGTTTAAGGTCGTACTTCCAGTGCCATCCAATCACTGTCAGAACAAATCAGCCAATTCGACAAGTGTTACATAAGCCAGACCTTGCTGGAAGAATGATGTCTTGGGCGATAGAACTATCAGAATACCAGATCGCCTACGAACCACGAACGACCATTAAGGCCCAAGCCTTGACAGACTTCATCACCGAGATGACTCCAAACCCCCATCCTGAGAAGCATGCAACTGAAACGCCTTCAGCTGGTAACTGGAAGTTGTACGTTGATGGCTCTTCAAACGCCAAAGGATCGGGCGCGAGAATGATAGTTGAAAACCTAGATGGAGTAGCACTCGAACATTCTCTGACTTTTGATTTCAACGCCACAAATAATCAGGCGGAATATGAGGCCATGATAGCAGGACTGCTCCAAGCAAAAGAAATGGGCGCCCGACGCCTCAAAGTCTTCACTGACTCCCAACTGGTAGCTTTCCAAATCTCAGGCGAATACCAAACCAAAGGACCACTAATGTGCAGGTACTTGGAGAAGGTAAAAGAGTTGATTGGAAGTTTTGAAGCTGTTGATGTAGAGCATATAAGGCGAGCTGAAAATACACGGGCAGATATCCTCGCCAAGCTGGCAAGCACCAAAAGCCCAGGGAACAACAGATCGGTAATCCAGCATAACATGCCAAGCCCGTGCATCGTAATGAGCATTTCTAACCCCCCAAAGGACGCCACTGAGGAAACCTGGACAACGCCTATCATCAACTACTTAGCCGAAGGGGTGTTACCCTCGGATAGGAATGAAGGTCAAAAGCTAATACGGCGGTGCGCACATTTCTTCCTAGTAAAGGGATGTTTATACAAACGAGGGACCTCAACCCCACTCCTGAAATGTTTGAACCCTAATGACGTTTCGTATGTAATTGAAGAAATTCATGAAGGTATCAATGGCCATCACATAGGTGGTCACTCGCTGGTAAAGAAGGCGTTGAGAGCAGGGTTTTACTGGCCAACCATGGAACGTGACGCTCACGAGCATGTAAAGAAATACGAAAAGTGCCAGAGATTCGCTGACGTACACAGGGCACCACCCGAAGAATTGGCGTCAATCACATCTCCATGGCCTTTCTACAAGTGGGGAATTGACATTCTTGGGCATTTTCCCAAGGCGGCTGGGCGAGTCAAGTGGCTAATCGTCGCCATTGACTACTTCACCAAATGGGTAGAGGCGGAACCCTTAGCTACTATCACATCCCAAAAAGCAAGAAGGTTCTTTTGGAGAAGCATCATCTACCGATTTGGTATCCCTGGGGAGGTCATTACTGACAACGGCACTCAATTTACTGATGTCAAGTTCCGAGCACTGATGAACAGTCTACAGATCAGACATCACTTTACTGCTGTAGAACACCCTCAGTCCAATGGCTTAGTAGAATCCACCAACAAAATGTTGGGGAAAGAAATCAAGAAGAGGCTAGAAACGCACAAAGGAGCATGGTTAGAAAATCTAGACAACGTCATATGGGGGTACAGAACTACCGCCCAGTCCTCCACCAGAGAAACTCCTTTCAGGCTGACATACGGTGCCGAAGCCATGATTCCAGTGGAAATAGGCGAGCCTTCCTTGCGACGAGAGCACGTGACAGAGGTCAGCAACAACCGGCACTTGAAAGAAGCGTTGGATCTGCTGGACGAAGTAAGAAGATACGCCGCCCACAACGATCGCCAGACAAAAGAAAGATCTGCCACTTATTACAACAAGAAAGTGATTCCACGAATTTTTGAAGAAAAAGATTTGGTTCTCAGAAGAGCAGACGTTGGAAACAAGAACGCTCGGGAAGGAAAGCTCGCCCCTAATTGGGAAGGTCCCTACCGTGTAGCAAACAAACTGGGAAAAGGAGCCTACTCACTCGAGACGTTAGACGGGAAGGCGATTCCAAGGGCGTGGAACGCAGACAAGCTCAAAAATTACTATAGTTGAAATACCATGTAATTTCTCCTGCACTCTTTTCCTTCCCTACGTTTTTGTCCCAATGGGTTTTACTAGGGAAGGTTTTTAATGAGGCAGGGTCCCGCATTTTCAATAAAAAGCAAACATTGATTGCCTATACTATTAAATTAATCAACAATCCGCAGTTGGACTGGGATGGTTCTCACCCCCAGCCAACGCCCAACAAGCGAGATGGTTCTCACCCTCGCCGCAGTTGGACTAGGATGGTCCTCACCCCCAGCCAACGCCCAACAAGCGAGATGGTTCTCACCCTCGCCTCAGTTGGACTGGGATGGTCCTCACCCCCAGCCAACGCCCAACAAGCGAGACGGTTCTCACCCTCGCCGAAGTTGGACTAGGATGGTCCTCACCCCCAACCAACGCCCAACAAGCGAGACGGTTCTCACCCTCGCCGCAGTTGGACTGGGATGGTCCTCACCCCCAGCCAACGCCCAACAAGCGAGACGGTTCTCACCCTCGCCGCAGTTGGACTGGGATGGTCCTCACCCCCAGCCAACGCCCAACAAGCGAGACAGTTATCACCCTCGCCGCAATTGGACTGGGATGGTCTTCACCCCCAGCCAACACCCAACAAGCGAGACAATTATCACCCTCGCCTCAGTCAGACTGGGATGGTCCTCACCCCCAGCCAACGCCCAACAAGCGAGACGATTATCACCCTCGCCTCAGTCGGGCTGGGATGGTCCTCACCCCCAGCCAACGCCCAACAAGCGAGACATTATCACCCTCGCCTCAGTTGGACTGGGATGGTCCTCACCCCTAGCCAACGCCCAA